>NC_066849.1:27619439-27673719 GCF_001640805.2 Lates calcarifer | reverse complement strand
CTGTTCTGGCTCCCCCCGTTACCGGCATGCAGCTCCATTTGGCCATTTGCGGTCCGCCGCTGGCCTGAAGCTGCGGATTACTTTTAGATTCTTTCCTTATTAGCTCTTTGTCTTTATTTTCTTCTTTTCTTGTTTAAAATGAGTTATGGTGATTTGATCTAGTTTTGTTTCTTTTGTTCTTTATTATATATTGGGTTTTTTTGTGTGTGTGCATGTGTGTGGCGCTTTTATGTATGTGTATGAGTGTGTGAGCGTCAGCTGCATTGACCACTGAGGCTGGTTTTAATTCTCCTTTTCTTTGTGGACAGGTTCTGTGGGCCCACGGCGGCGACCCAATTCCCGGTGGGGGTTCTTCACGATCCAGTGTGTGAGTGTATGGTGTCATGGGTGGTTAAGTTAGTTTCTCCTCTCCCCCTGATTTTGGTTTCGTTGGGGCTGCTGTGGTCAGCCTCAGCCCTATCCATTATAGTTCTCCCCCCTCCCCCTTCAGGCCGAGTGTATTTCTTTTTTTTTTTTTTGAATGACAGCTGACGCTCCCTTATATTTTGTACATTTATATATAGTTTTTTTTGTTCATTTGTTAAATAAATTTGATTTGTGCAGTCCCGTCCTAACCATCTCTTGCCTTGTGGTGATTTTTGAACCTGGCGCGACCTGTCAGTTAATTATCTATTTCCTGGGGTGAAATTCCCCAGGTGGCGTTGTCGGGCAGCTTATTCTCTGTTCCCATCTTTCCACTTGCCACACACTGTTAGCTGGAATCACAGCAGGGAATTCCTGAAGTTTAAAGTTAACTTATTTATAAAGGGACAATTAATGAACATATAGCCAAAGCTCATTTCCATATTCAGTCTCTTGGCAAGTCAAAGCCATCCACATAACACAGTGACTAGCATGACAACAGCAAACCTTGGTCTTTAGATCAAATCTCTGCCTCTTCTCCCACCACTCTCTCTAGTACCAAGGTCTTTCCACAGAAACAGAATTAATACATTTCTTCCATCCTGTGTCTGTAAAAGGGGTTACAGAACATGCATACAGCACTCCATATCTGTGGTGTTTGCTAGCTAACATAGTTTAAGTAATACGGTTGTAGTGTGTGGCTCATTGTTGTGAGGTTATGCTCATCATTTTGTCAGAAGATTGACGGGTGAAAAACACTACTCACTGGAACTCAAATGTGGGAAATCAGTAATATTTATCATGTGCAGTGTCCACAATGACATTCTGAGAACGTCATTAATGTTACAGAAGAATTATGTATTTAAAAGGGATGACAGTAAGAATGACATCTAAATCAGACATTTTCTCCCTTTTATCAAACTTAATAACGAGCTAATATTTCGCTGGAACCTTGGACACTGTTTTGATAAATGTCACATCTCTTTAAAAGTGATTGCTTTAAAAGTGATGTTATTTTAAGCGTGTAGTGCGATCTTGAACTGGTTAATGTACTCAGCGAAATATTAGCTCCGACAGCGCTAGCTAGCAGCCGCCGCAGCAGAGTTAAAACCCGACCAAGAGGTAAGAGTGCCAACAATTTTTGTTTCATTTGTTGAGAAATGAAGATGTTGTTAACAAAAAATGAGGTCCTCCCTCGGCAGGGATCGTCTAAATACACGAAATCTCCCCTTGGCCCACCGCCTAACAGTGAAACATCAATAGCTATAAAACTAATAAATGTTTAATTATTGTAAAATCATGGGTTGAGCTGGATCATGGGAGCAGCAGGAGACTCTACAGCTCCAGAGGCAGAACCCTGCAGTGAGAGACAGTAGCAGAGAGAGAGAGAGAAGCACAGCCTGGGCAGTAATGTGTTTGAAGGAAGAAACACACAGTTAAAGTGATGCAGCGATATTAGATAGACAGACAGATAGATAGCTAGATAGATAGATAGATTTTATTCATCCCTGAAGGGAAATTCGGTTGTTACAGCAGTCCGTATGTGAATGCAATATAAATACAACAGTAAAAAATAGAATATTAACAGTAAAAAATAGAATATTAACAAAAGGTATAATATGCACCATAAATAATATGCTATGAATATGTAAATAGAAAAGTGCAAAGGGATGCATGACAGTGCAGAGGGTGACATGTAGATTTAGTCCAGTTGTGTAATTGTGGCTCTGACAGAGGTAGATGAGTTGTAAAGTCTTATTGCAGTAGGTAGGAACGATTTCCTGTACTATTACTATGTATTGGTGGTTTATAGTAATCATCAGCAGGACATCATGGACAATATTTACTAACTACTGAACTTAACTGATGCATTGAGACTGACCCAACCCGCCGAGGGAAAATTGGTATCCTGAAATAGGAACCAGAATAATGTGCTAGTTAAAAGTTAAGGCAAAAAGATGAGTTTTTAGTTTGGATTTAAAGGCCTCAACTGAGTCAGCCTGTCTAATATCACTAGGGAGGTTGTTCCAGAGGAAGGGGGCCTGATAGGAGAAGGCCCTGCAGCCTGCTGACTTCTTTTTGACTCTGGGGACAGACAGCAGCCCTGCACTCTGAGAACGCAGAGCACGCGAGGGAATATAAGGGTTAAGAAGATCAGACAGGTATAAGGGGGCTAGCCCATTTAGAATTTTATAAGTCATTAAGAGAACTTTAAAGTCTGATCTAACATGAATAGGGAGCCAGTGAAGGGAGGCTAAAACCGGGGTAATATGGTCAAACCTTCTCGATTTGGTCAGCATTCTAGCTGCAGCATTCTGAACCATTTTCAGACTTTTAGTGCTAGCACGCGGTAGTCCTGAAAGCAAAACATTACAATAATCCAGTCTAGAAGAAACAAAGGCATGGACTAGAATTTCAGTGTCTGCCATGGAAAGAAAAGACTGAATCCTAGCTATATTGCATAGGTGAAAAAAGGCGGTCTTTGTAATGTCTTTAATATGCTGATCGAAGGAAAGAGTGCGATCAAGTGTGACACCCAGATTTTTGGCTGTTGTACTTTGAGAAATCACACACTTGTCCATATATAGTAACAGATATAGTTACTTGATCGAACTGGTGTCTATATCATGCTGGATGCATTTCAGTTTTGTCTGAGTTAAGAAGCAGGAAGTTTTGAGACATCCAGCTTTTAACAGAAGACAAGCAGATCTCTAGTTCCCTAATTTGAGAGGCATTGTCAGCCTTTATAGGCACATATAGCTGGGTATCATCAGCATAACAGTGAACATTAATTCCATGACTCTGAATAATTTGGCCAAGAGGAGAAATATAAAGAGAAAAGCAGGGGGCTCTAATTTCCAGCAGGCCTGCTTCAGAGCACATGTGTCATCTGTGAACCAGGGCGTAGACCTCTTTGACTGGCCAGGTGGCCTGTAAAGTACCACAAGGTGGAGTGGTCGGAGTCTATTTGCCTGGTGATGGAGATCGGAAGCTACTGGAGAAGGTTTCAGTACTACCACCTCAAAAGAGTTAGAAGTAACATTAAGAGCTGAGGTTAGACCAAAGACGCCCCCCACCTTTTTTCGTAGCCCGAGCAACATGTGCGTTGGCATACTCAGGTGGGGAAGCTTCATTTAAAGGCAGGAACATATCTGGTTTAAGCCATGTTTCACATAGACCAACCATATCCAGATTATGTTCAAGAATCAAGTCATTTATCAATAATGCCTTGGTAGAAAGTGATCTAATATTTATGAAGCCAAATTTGAGGATCATATTGAGCCTGGAGCTGCTGGTAGCAGCCTGGTGTGGCAAGGTACCTATAGATGAAGTATTAATAGGAATGAGGCATCTAGTGTTTCTGTTAGTGGCCTTTTATTCAGTACTTTATGGGACACAGCTCTGTCACCAGTGGCAGGAGTGGTGTTTTGTACATGGTGGTTTAGAAACTTAGGAAACTTGTGAATAGTATGGTGGGGAATGGAGACAGTCTCAATGCAGTAGATCAGGCTGAGCATCTAAAGTCTGCAAATGTTCCTGGTTAGATTCATCATCTAAGCTAGTGGACTCCAAAACCGCACCACCTAAAGACCTAGCAGGTTCTCTACTCACCTGCGACCTGCCGATCACTAGTGTCTTACTGTCAAACCCGACGTAAACACCTGTCTATATTCCTAGATAAAATAGCAGCGCCTGCTCCGGTAGGATGCAGACCATCTGCCTTCAGCAGGTCAGGACGGCCCCAGAAAGAAGGCCAGTTATCCACAAAACTATATCCCTGCTCACTACAGTGACGAGCCAGCCAGCGGTTCAGAGACATTAATCTACTGTACACCTCATCATTACCCCCGCATGGGTAAAGGACCAGAGACGATCTTTCTAGCAAACTCAAACGTCCTAGCTAAACTAGCTTTGGTGACCTCAGACTGCTTCATTCTAATGTTATTGGTGCCGACATGAATGACAATGTTGCTATAACTAGGTGTGGAGTGTACCTGAGCCCCCTGTTTCTCCCTGGGTGATGCCAGCACCCTAAGATTATCCTCTATGTCTGAAGCTCTGGCCCCAGGTAGGCAGTAAACATTGGCTGGCAAAGCTAATCTGACAGTGATGGAGTCCCCTATGACTAGAGGGCGTTGTTGAGGCCTGTCAGCGGGAGCGGGGGAGACACGCGGGCGCACAGGACTCACCAACGGGGGGCAAGAGTCGAAAACCAGTTTGCAGTCGGGAGAGGCGACTGCAGACCAGGCCACACAACCGGTTGCTTGCTCTTACGTGCCCCTTTCCGCCGGCTGACAGGGACGAACTCCGCACACACTGCTGACGAGGCTAAGCTAGCCCTAACAGGCTCGCTGTCGAGCCTGTGGCTAACGCTATCTGGAGTGCCCGTCATATCTAAGGTAATGCTAGGAGAAAGGAGCTGCTCTAATTGACGGACAGGTCTCTCTAGCAGAGACACCCTGTCTTCAAGAGCAGAACAGCTTACACAAGCCATAGTGGTAGTTAATTTAAGCTAGGTTAGCTGTAGGAGTAAGAAGGTGAGGCTACAATTTAAGATGAGGCTACTGAGGCTACAAACGGCTAAGATAAACTAAACTAACAATGAACAGACTAGAGTCTCACTCAAAGAAAGTGTCAATAAACAGGTAGAGATCAAAAAATAAAATGGAAAAGAACGAAGCAGCAGCAGATGATGTGTAACAAAAAACTTCAGGACAGAAAGTGAAGAGAGCAGCGAGTAAGTGTTGGTCTCACAGAATCACAGCGTACGGTACAGGTAGCGTCATTGTGTCAAACATTTAACAAGTAAATTCAACTGGATGGAAAAGAACACACAAAACTCACACAAACGAGTTTTTTCTTTGTACAAATATTTGTACAATATATGTTAAATTGCTTTTTGGTGTCAGCTGTGAGGATCTTCTGTCTGTTGTTGTGATAAAAATTGTCTTTGACCAACGACCACTGGACATTTTCTACAGTGTATTTAGAAAACATTAGTCCTCTGACTGGGAGAAATACCAGTGTGTGAGTTGTGAAGGTTTGAAGTGAACAGACATTATTGATGACAACTGACTGTGGCGACTTTCCAGTCCTTTAACGTCGCCTGAGAGGTAGAGATAGGTCCTGTATGTTTGTATGACGCGCTGCCGGTACAGAGAGGCACGCTGAGTCCAGATAAGTTTCAGGATGTTTAATGGTAAACATAACAGATACTACAGCGGCCATTCGGGGATACACGAGCAGGTAAGATGTAAAAACGTGCACTGTTTGCATACGTGTATCGTAACAGAACAAAAAAGCGGTCAACAAAAATTACGGCTACCTGACTCTCCTCTCTCCCCGTCAGTGCCGGTGACTCAGCCCCTAATATAACCTATGATTGTCATCTACAGTGTCCACGTGACCCATACCCCACATATCACGTGGCAACCATATCAAACAAATCAAAACCCAAATAATCCCCAGCAAACAATGTATGGCTCCTACAACACCAGCCCCTAATTATTAAGTTAATCTAAATAATTTCTCATATACCAAATAGGAGACATAAACACACAAAAAAGAATTTCAACAATAAAACTCAACAATAAGTGTCCATCAATAATCCACGCTTAAATCTTCTTTCTTCCTGAATCATATATATATATATATGTATGACTCAAAGGTCCACAGTGTCACTGGTCAAACAGTCAAACAGGTAAAATCCAGCAAGATGAGTCTAGTAACAGTCCAAAACAAAGTCAAAGAAGTCACAACTGAAGCCGGCATGCCCTCAAATGGCTTCAGCCTCCTGCAGCAGGCAAACCTTCGTGATAGGCCGGTCCAGACAGCTGCTCCGGGTTTTAACCTGCACCTGACGAACGAATCCTCTTCGGTCCGGGAAGGTTTGTATCACTCGTCCCACAGGCCAAGAGTTTCGAGACGCCGTGCTGTCCATGATGATGACAAGGTCTCCCACAACAAGATTCCTCTGTCCATTTCTGCAGCTGAGGCAAGTATTCCCTGACCCATCTCCTCCAAAACAAGTCAGACATATATTGAACCTGTTTCCACCTCCTATGTGCATAAATGTCTGAGGGCTCAAACACTCCTGGTGGCAATGTTGGTGAGGTCTTTAACAGTAGCAGGTGATTTGGTGTTAGCGCTTCCAGGTCATTCAGATCCATGGAAGCTTTGGTGATTGGTCTGCTGTTTATTATGGCTTCAATCTCACAAAGCACTGTGTGAAGGCTTTCTTCATCCAAGTTTTGTACTTTCAGGGTTGAATTAAGAACCTTTCGAACAGACCGTATCAACCGTTCCCAAGCTCCCCTATGATGAGAGCCAGCAGGTGGATTAAAGCTCCATTGGATCCCCTTCTGAAGCATGACATCGTGGATCTGCACCTGATTCCACTGTTCGATGACCTTCCTCAACTCTCGTTCTGCTCCTACGAAGTTCGTTCCGTTGTCAGAGCGTAGCTCCCTAACTTGTCCTCTCCTGGCAATGAAACGCCTGAGTGCATTAATAAAAGAGTCGGTATCCAACGATGATGCAACTTCAATGTGCACTGTTCTGCTGGCGAGACAAGTTAATAGAACACCATACCTCTTTACCATGCTCCTTCTACTCTTAACCTCAAAAGGTCCAAAGCAGTCAACTCCCACACGAGTGAATGGTGGTTCATCTGGGACAATTCTTTCATGAGGCAAATCTGCCATCTGCTGGTGAACTGGCAGAGCATTCAGACGGCAACAGATGATACACTTGGCTAGCACTCTCCTGATAGCTGAACCCACACCAGGTATCCAGTATCTCTCTCTCAACTTAGACAACATATGGTTATGGCCACCATGTCCAACTTCCTGATGTACGTGTCTAAGTAAGAGCTCTGAGATGTGGAAATCTTTCGCTAGGATTATAGGATGTTTCTCTTCCACAGGCAAAGACAATCTACTGAGCCGACCACCAACTCTCAGGATTCCATCTTGCAGCTGTGGACAGAGCTTATGGAGGTGACTAGACTTCTTAACAGGCTGATCTTTCCCCAGACTGATTAGCTCTTCAGGAAATCTCTTTCCCTGGCAGAACTTGATGACAGCTAGCTCAGCCTGGTCCAGATCTTTCACTGTGAGACACCTGTGCACCGCTGTCCTCCTAAAATCCTTCATCTGCCTTTCCACAGAGGATGCCTGTTGTTCCTTACTGATGTCAGACTGCGCAAAGGTCAGATGTAACTGTCTTCTCTTCTTTACACAGGACATGAGCCAGCCTTTAATTCTCAAGAGCCATGCCACTGACTTCTTTAGACTTGTCCAGGAGGAAAAGTACTCGATCAAGAGAGTTACAGGTTCCTCCCTGACCTGGACAACATTCACTGCCATGATCACAATTGGTTCCCTCCTAAATCAGGTCACCACTCCAATCAGAAAGCTGGTAAGATCAGGGCCCTGCAGAAGTTGAGCGTTCAGTGATGTTCCTTGATATCTTGCTCCACAGTAAAACACTACTCTGATCTTCCGTTTGGTGGGATGGTAAACCCCGTGGTGTGGTATGTACCATATTTTTCCATCGCCATGGTCCAGCTCCTCTTCGGGCACCTTCTCTGCATAACCTTTAGCCAGAAGGTCACTTATAAACGTGTTGTAGTCAGTGTGAAAAGTTAAGTCCTTCTGAAACCTTCTTTTCAAACAACACAAGCGTTGCTCAACAATTTTCCTATTATTTGGCATGCTGATGTCAATGTTCCTCAAAGGTAATGGGATCTGGTAATGCCCCTCCACCTGCTTTACTGAGCTGGTGACAAACTCCAGGAACCTTTGATCGTCTCATTTTTGACATTGCGGGTTGCTCATCAACACTGCTTTCAGGGAAATCATTCTTAAACTGTTGCTGCCAGAGGACATCCAAGTTCACGACTGAAACTCTGTTCACAGTTATTTGTGGATGCTCCCAGTTAACAGTCTCCCCACTGTTTCCTGTCAGTGGACCATTAACTGTCCAGCCCAGCAAGGTACGGATAGCATATGGTCCATCATTCACACTACACACCACCTCCAGTGGTTCCAGTGCTTTAGGAATATTGGTTCCTATAAGTAGCTCTATTCCTGCCTCAATCTGAGGTAAGTGAATGTGTTTCAAATATGACCATTGTTTAATATCCCTTTCAGTAGGGATATTTCCTCTGTGCACAGGCATAGACTCTTGCGTGTAAGCGCTTGGCAGCTCGAGAAAATTGTCCCCCTCCAGTGCTGCAACCTCCAGTCCTGACACAATGTTACTGCTTACAACTTTCTCCTGGCCCATGGTTTGAAGGAGAATGCGCCCCTTCCTCCCTGTGAGGTGGAGCTTCTGCATTAAACTATCAGTGCAAAACACTGCAGTACTCCCCTGATCCAAGAAAGCGTAAGTGATGACAATTTTAGTTCCTTTGTTAGATTTAACCTGGACCGGAACAATTGGCAGTTTGCAGTCCTGGTCTCCAGCCCCTGTAAGGCTACTTGACACCAGAGTATTGTCAACATGCAGCTCTGGTCTCCTCTTCATCTGCTCAGAATCATTAACGAGTTCCTTGTGAAGTACAGTGGGATGTTTAAGGCTACACCTTGAGCAAGAAATCCTTTTCCGGCAATCTTTACTGATGTGTCCTGTACACAAGCAGCCAAAACAGATGCCATTTTCCTTTAAGAAGCCTATTTTCCTCTCATGAGGCATTCTTCCCATCTGTACACACACATCCAATGTGTGTTCTCCTCCACAGCAGATGCATGCTTTCCTTCCCGTTTGTTTGATTTCCTTTTCTTTCCTTGCAGACTGATGGTTGCTCTCCAGAGGGCCTACAGTGGTAGCAAAACTGCTTCCTTTGTTTCCAGGACGAAACTGTGGCTTGGGTTTGTTTGTTTCTCTATTTATGGTTATTGGTTGAGAGTCTTGTATGTTACCAAACACAGGATCCGTCATAATTTTCACTTGCCTTTCAATGAAGTCAGCAATATCTGTGAACTTAGCTCTCCGATTGTGTTGTTCTTGCAGCTCACATGCACGGTTTCTCCATTTGTCTCTGAGTTTGTAGGGAAGTTTTTTAATGATGCTCAACATGTTGGAAGGCATATCCAAATCCCAAAGATACTGTGCATCCTCCATGGCATTACAGCAGGCTCTGAGGAAAAGGCTGTAGTCCTGCAGGACTTTAACATCCTCTGCTTTAACTGGAGGCCATGAGAGGGCTTTGTCCATGTAAGCAGAGGCGATCTTTTGTTCGTTCCCAAACTGCTGCTTTAATAAGGCTTTTGCTTTTGCATATCCTTGTTCTGGATTTATGTGTTGACAGCTTCTCACAAGCTCTTTGGCATGACCTTTTGTGTGTTGTTCCAAAAAATATAAATGATCACAGCTGTTAATTGTGTTCCTCTCAACTCCATTCTCAAAAGCTTCAATGAATGTGTGATATTTCAATGGATCACCATCATAAATTGGGATCTCTCTCTTAGGTAGAACTGAGAGGCATTGTTGCTGCATTAGCAATGTTGTTATTTCGTTTTGTTTCCTCATAATGCCAAGAACATCATTTCTGGTTTCCAGATCCACTGTATTAAATCCTGATTGTACATGCAAATCATATGAAATTGCATTTGGTTTTGTTCATATAAAGTTATATTTGTATTTATGTTTGCTTCCATCTCTTTAGAAATGAATTCATCTGCATTGACATTAAGTAACTGTTTAGACTGTGCCTTTTCCAAATATGATTCCATTCCATCAGAGACCTTTGACATCCTTTTTCCACTTGTTGTGCTTCTTATCTTGAGAATTTCCAGTTTTGCCATTTTTTCTGCAATTTCAGTGTTCAGTTGGAGTTCTCTCTTTTTACGCAGACGTTGCTCTTCTTCTTCCAAAGCATGCTTTTCCTAATAATTTGTGCCTCATAGTTAAAGCTGCCAGCTCAGCTTCCGCCCTTAAACGTGCAGAAGAAGTTGAAGAGCATTGTGACTGAGATGTTTTGTGGCTTTCAACATTTGAAACACTGTTGTTTGGGTTAATGTCATCCTCAATTTGATTTACTCCATTCATTTCCACAGAAAGCAATGGCATTTCTGGTGAATTCTGTTGCTCCTGAGAAATATTTTGTCCATTTTCAACAATCCGTGTTTGAGTGTCCTTTTGAAATGCAGTGCTGTAATTCATGATGCTTGAAAACCATTCCTTTTGTTTAATGAGTTCATCCTTCAGGAGTAGTGGCAACAATTCATTGTGTGCAGTTGTGGCATTTTCACATAGTATGTTTAAATTCCCCAAACACTGTTCCACCTGAGACATATTTTTCCTTTGTTTCATGAGCTCCTTCATTCTTGGTATCAAGCTTTTAATTTTATCAACAGCATGTTTGTGTTCATTTTGCAACTTTTCAATTTTATTCACCAGAGCCTTTTCAGTGAGTTTCCTCTCCCTTTTCCCAGACTCCATGTTAGAGCACGAGGCAGCATCATTTGTTTGACTCATTTTAACCCCTTTTCATTCAGTTTTCAGTGCGCTGTAGTATTTAAATCCATCCACAATGCACAATCCACATATCAGAACAATTCAACAAGGCAGCATCAGCATTCCTCCTTGAAACATCACAGAGCTTCGCATATACAAGCGGCAAAGTGCATCTACGGTGCCCACGTGACCCAAACCCCACATATCACTGCGGCAACCATATCAAACAAATCAAAACCCAAATAATCCCCAGCAAACAATGTATGGCTCCAACAGACTGGAATGAACTGAACCTGAAGGAATAATTCTCAGTGTGAGATCAGAACAACTGACAATATGGAACAACCACTATTTAACATGTCATTCATTCTAAATGAATGGATTCAAGTTTTGTGAAGATAAATGAGGTTCAGTTGTGGATTAAAGATAGAAGATCTCCAACAGTAACAGACAGTGAACTGACCTCAGAGTCTCCAGTCTACAGTCTGGACTCTGCAGAAAACCACACAGCTCCTTCACTCCTGAATCCTGCAGCTTGTTGAGATTCAGCTCCAGAACTCTCAGATGGGAGGGGTTGGACTTCAGAGCTGAGGCCAGAGAAGAACAGCTGATCTCTGTCAAACTGCAGTCAATCATCCTGAATAAAGAATAAAAGATGTAGATCAAATCATTGATAATCAGATCTGTCCTAATCAATTAGCCATGTATAATAATAATAATGATAAGGAGAAGAAGAATATAATTTATTTGTTGGTGTCTTTCAAATCACCTGAGAATTCTCAGTGTGAGATCAGAACAACTGACAATATGGAACAACCACTATTTAACATGTCATTCATTCTAAATGAATGGATTCAAGTTCTGTGTGAAGATAAATGAGGTTCAGTTGTGGATTAAAGATAGAAGATCTCCAACAGTAACAGACAGTGAACTGACCTCAGAGTCTCCAGTCTACAGTCTGGACTCTGCAGAAAACCACACAGCTCCTTCACTCCTGAATCCTGCAGGCTGTTGTCACTCAGGTCCAGTTCTCTCAGATGGGAGGGGTTGGACTTCAGAGCTGAGGCCAGAGAAGAACAGCTGATCTCTGTCAAACTGCAGCGACTCAACCTGAATAAAGAATAAAAGATGCAGATCAAATCATTGATAATCAGATCTGTCCTAATCAATGATCTTTTCTCTAAAATGAGTAGAGTGACTTTGTCCTTCTGTTATTGTGGATCATCATAATGTCAGCCTTCTACAGACATCATCCAAATGTCAGCTCAACATTCATACACCTGTTCATGTCAACACAGATTCATAACATGCTGCTGACCTCAGTCAAGTCTCTAACTAGAGGATCAATATCAGATCAGACATGTTGGACTAAAAGTCTGTTTGTTCTTTGGTTTTTTACACCACCTTCTTCTTCCTGTGTTTTGTAGCTGAGCAGGTTTGTGTCATTAAACACTGTAAAAAGTTGGGATGAGTCCTGAGAGCCAGGTCCATTTAGGATCTGGTTCCAAGTTGGTAAAACACCTGGATTCATTAAGACCAAAGCAAAGAAAAATAAAAGACTGACGAGGTAAACAAACGTGACGACTCAGCAACACTGATGTTACCAACAAACATGGCCGACAGGTGAGAAATGTCATATTTACAGGAGGAACAACAAGTCCTTTAAACATTGATCGACCTTCCAACATATTTGTATAACCTTCTATCAGAGTCAGTGTTTGTCTGCTAACTGCTTCATAAATCACTGTTTAAATGACCAACTGCACTGTTTCCTCTACTATTGTTTTTGGGAGGTGTTATGTCTCCACAATGTGACCCCACCCCCCAAGAAAACAAAGGAAATGTTTGTTAACCAATAAAATATTTGATTGAGATTATTTCTCTAATGTATCTGCACTCTGTCTAAACTACGTTTGCTGACATTTACTGATGAATTTCTCTCCTCACCTCCTGGTTCACAGTGCCTCTGCTTTGTGTGTGTGTGTGTGTGTGTGTGTGTGTGTGTGTGTGTGTCCAGTCTAAGGTTGGTGTCCTTCATCATCATCATCTCTGTGACTTTAGCTTGGTGCAGTTAGGTCTGGGTGATGTGGGAAAAAATCATATCACGATATGTTTCATATCGGTCGATATCGATATGTATCACCATATAAATCTAATCACTGTTGAAACTCTTCACTTCTCAGTGAGATGTGAAGACACCATAAGGTCAGTTTTAGGGCTGCCCACTAAATCTCAGCTATTTGATGCATCAGTCAGAAGACCCTGATTCAATCACAGAGTCAGTGGATGAGCTGTTACAGTTGTTTTAGCTGCCTCACAGTTCACACACAGAGCAACAGAGCCACAGGCTTTACAACCATATCTTCAAATGACCAAATCACCAAACTAACTGTGGAGTTCAATACTTGATGAAAACAGAGCACAGAGCGATGCAGACAGTGAGACTCGCTCCAACTCTCTCTGCTCTGGTGTCAGGTGAGTCCTACCTGCTGAGAGCTGTATGCTAGTTGTGAGAACACACACAGTTAAAGAGGAAACTACCGATGATATGATGAGTTCAAATCAGCTGAGATAACGGAGCTAATGACTGCTGCACACAGCTGCAGTATCCACAACATTAGCACCTGTGTTACTCCTGCACTCTGTGCATCAACCTAACCTGATGTGTCTCTAACTCTGTTCCAGCCATGACTGGTTTGGCACAGCACTATTCTCACTATCATTGGCTTTTCATATTGTCTGTCAGAACATAGGTGGAATGAGTTCTGTTGATGCTGTATCACATGTCTTATATGTATCGAGGAAAAGTTATATTGTGATAATGTTCACTATCGTTTTATCACCCAGCCCTTGGTGCAGTATTTGTTTGATGAAGACAGATGCAGCTTTTGTCACGTTCAAATGAGCAGATCTGATTTTCATCAACTTTCTTATTTCAACAAACTTGTACCTTCTCTACTGCTCTAAATCACAAACACTGTGACTGGTCTCAGCTTCTTCTTTTTCTACTAATTACAACAGAGAATCTTTTCTCTTCACCAGCTCATTTTTAAATCCTCACACAGAAATCACTAAAATGTACCAACCAATGAAAAACTCAAACTTTCAAGATTTGAACTGAATATAGAGAAAAAACAGCTCCAGTCAGTGAACTGACCTCAGAGTCTCCAGTCTACAGTTTGGACTCTCCAGTCCAGAGGACAGTATCTTCATTCCTGAATCCTTCAGGTTGTTTTGACTCAGGTCCAGTTCTGTCAGATGGGAGGGGTTGGACTTCAGAGCTGAGGCCACGACTTCACAGTGAATCTCTGAGAGTTTACAGTTATCAAGTCTGTGATTAGAGAAAATATAAAATCAGAATAAAATCAGACAGTTTGAAATGAAAACACACTCAGTGTATATGACAACACAACATGATCAACATCTGCTCTTCACATCTGTGGTTCAGCTCATCTCATCTTATTGTGTTTGACATGAAACAATAATTCTCATCACTCTCTCTCAGACCTGCAGACTTTTAATGGGAATCTTTGTTTTGCAGATGAAGGGAGGGAAAATGACGTCACCTTTATGTTTCCATCATGTGATTTGATCCCAGAGTCAGAATGAAGCCATCTTGTTTAGAAAAACATGTAGATTGTCCACTGTTTTTAAACTGACTCCAGAACATTTCTGATGAGTTCAGCTCAGAGAACAATTCAATAGAATCTCTGTTTGCTGCATGGTTTTCACATCATGTCATCAGAAGAACAGGACATTGACCTTTGGTGTGTATAAGAAGACTGAATTCTCCTCTACAGCAACAAGAGAGAAAACACCTGAGAGTTTCTGTCTCATTTAACATCATATATGGAAAGACTTTCAACTATTACCATTAAACTTCAACAACTTCACTGTTTCAAATGAAAAGTTGAAGAAGCAATAAAGCTCATCTTCACTCTTGGTCTGGTGTGACCAGTAGTTGATGGAGGCTAATGTTAATGTCAGCAAACTTTAAATAGATAATGTTGGTAAATGACATTACTGAGTCACTTCACTCATTTGATGACTTTTCTCTACTTGTTCCATCATGTTTTAGCATTAACCATTAGCCCAGAAGTGTTTGTTGTTACCACAGTGACTGCTGTTTGACCTTTTGGATAGAAAATGTCATCACTTCATCATCTTATCCTGTTAGACATTAGACTATAATTTAATACTGTGTAGATCTGAACAACTAAACTACTAATCTACTGACTGATAATTGTAATGATCATGTCTGGACTCACTGAGCCTTTCTGCAGTTCCTCACAGCTGGGATCAGTCTCTGTCGTCCCTCCTTTGATGTGTTGTACTTGTTCAGGTCCAACTCATCCAGAACCTCCTCTGACATCTGCAACACGTAGGCCAGAGCTGAGCACTGGATCTCAGGAACTCTTATGTTGAATCTGTTCTCTGATTTCAGGAGCTTTTGGATCTCCTGATGGACTGAGTGGTCGTTCATCTCCATCAGACAGTGGAAGATGTTGATGCTTCTGTCAGGAGAGGTGTTGGACATGTTCATCTTCTTCAGGTTGTTGATGGCTCTCTGGATGATTTCTGGACTGTTCTCTGTCTGACCCAGCAGGCCTCCTAAGACTCTCTGGTTGGACTCCAGAGAGAGGCCATGAAGGAAGCGAACAAACAGGTCCAGGTGGCCATTTCTATTTTCAAGGGATTTCCACAGGGCTCCTTTCAGGAGGTCATCCAGAGACAGTTTATAGTTTGTGTTGTTCCAGTGTTTTC
This sequence comes from Lates calcarifer, assembly GCF_001640805.2. Classification (NCBI taxonomy): domain Eukaryota; kingdom Metazoa; phylum Chordata; class Actinopteri; family Centropomidae; genus Lates; species Lates calcarifer. The sequence continues at coordinate 27,658,092 of NC_066849.1, read as the reverse complement.
CCAGGAAGTCCTCCAGTACCTGTGTGTTCCTGTTGGTGAAACAGTGGAACATGTAGACTGCAGCCAGAAACTCCTGAACGCTCAGATGAACAAAGCAGTAGACTGTTTTCTGGAAGATCACACTCTCTCTTTTGAAGATCTCTGTACAAACTCCTGAGTACACCAAGGCCTCTGTCACATCAAGACCACACCGCTCCAGGTCTTCTTGGTAGAACATGATGTTTCCGTTCACCAGTTGTTCAAACGCCAGCCTCCCCAGCTTCAGAAGAACTTCCCTGTCAGCCTCCGTCAGCTCCTGTGGACTCGTCTCATGTCCCTCATGGTACTTGTTCTTCTTCCTCTTTGTCTGAACCAGCAGGAAGTGTGAGTACAGGTCAGTCAGGGTCTTGGGCAGCTCTCCTCTCTGCTCTGTAGTCAACATGTGCTCCAGAACTGTAGCAGTGATCCAGCAGAAGACTGGGATTTGACACATGATGTGGAGGCTCCTGGAGGTCTTGATGTGTGAGATGGTTCTGTTGGACAGCTCTTCATCACTGGCTCTCCTCCTGAAGTACTCCTCCTTCTGTGGGTCAGTGAAGCCTCGTACTTCTGTTACCCTGTCAACACATGAAGGAGGGATCTGATTGGCCGCTGCAGGTCTGGAAGTTATCCAGACCAGAGCCGAGGGAAGCAGATTCCCCTGGATGAGGTTTGTCAGCAGCTCGTTGACTGATGACTTCTGTGTGACGTCAGACACAACCTTCCTGTTGTTGAAATCCAGTGAAAGTCTGCTTTCATCCAGGCCGTCAAAGATGAACAGAACTTTACAGACAGCCAGCTTCTCTGCTGTGACCTTCTGTAATGTTGGATGGAAAACATGGAGCAGCGTGAGAAGACTGTACTGCTCATCTCTGATCAGGTTCAGCTCCCTGAACGAAAGCAGAACCAGCAGACTGACATCTTGGTTTTCCAAGCCCTCTGCCCAGTCCAGAGTGAACTTCTGCACTGAGAAGGTTTTTCCAACACCAGCGACGCCGTTGGTCAGAACCACTCTGATGGGTCTCTGTTGGTCAGGTAAGGCTTTAAAGATGTCCTGGTACCTGATTGGAGTGTCATGGAGGGTCTTCTTCTTGGAAGCTGTCTCCAGCTGCCTCACCTCATGTTGGGTATTAACCTCTTCACTCTGTCCCTCTGTGATGTAGAGCTCAGTGTAGATCCTGTTGAGGCGGGTTCTACTTCCTGTTCCATCAGTTCCTTCAGTCACACGTTCACATCTCCTCCTCAGACTGATCTTATGTTCATCTAAAACCTCCTGCAGACCACTATCTGCTGAAAGACAACAAACACTGTCAGACTAAAGAAAGACAATCTGATTCTTTTCATCAGCTCCAGAAAAACAAGCAGAGAAAAGCTTTTTCATGTTGTGCTCTTTAGAATCATCTTAAATGTCAGAGCTGTGTGATAGAACAAATGACTCTGTAGAAAACAACAAGTCCTGTTTTCACAAATGAAGACATCAGCAGACACATGTTCAGTCTTACTTTGTACAGTGCTGGTCTGACTGGCTGTCTGCAGTCCAGGTCCTGGTCTGGATCTTTCCACAGAAACACCACTCCTCCTCTTCTCTCTGTGAAGACATCAACACATTCATTATAACACGTTACATCAGTGACGCTACCTGTGACGCTACCTGTACCGTACGCCGTGATTCTGTGAGACCGACACTTACTCGCTGCTCCGCTTTCTCTCTTCACTTTCTGTCCTATAGTCTCCTGTTACACATTATCTGCTGCTGCTTTGTACTAATCTATCTTACTTTTGATCGCTACCTGTGTATTGATATTTGATTGATACTTCCTCTGACTCTAGCCTGTTTGTTGTTAGTTTAATTTAGCTTAGCCGTTTGTAGCCTCATTAGCCTAATTTAAATTGTAGCCTCACCGTCTTACTCCTACAGCTAACCTAGCTTAAAGTAACTACTACCATGGCTTGTGTAAGCTGTTCTGCTCTTGAAGACAGGGTGTCTCTGCTAGAGAGACGTGTCCGTCAACTAGAGCAGCTCCTTTCTCCTAGCATTACCTCCAGATAGCGTTAGCCACGGGCTCGACAGCGAGCCTGTTAGGGCTAGCTTAGCCTCGTCGGCAGTGAGTGCGGAGTTCGTCCCTGTCAGCCGGCGGAAAGGGGCACGTAAGAGCAAGCAACCGGTTGTGTGGCCTGGTCTGCAGTCGCCCCTCCCGACTGCAAACCGGTTTTCGACTCTTGCTAGCCCCGTTGGTAGTCCTGTGCGCCCGCGTGTCTCCCCCGCTCCCGCTGACAGGGCTAAACAACGCACTCTAGTCATAGGGGACTCCATCACTCGCAATGTCAGATTAGCTTCGCCAGCCAATGTTTACTGCCTACCTGGGGCCAGAGCTTCCGACACTGAGGATAATCTTAGGGTGCTGGCATCATGCAGGGAGAAACAGGGGGCTCAGGCACACTGCACACCTAGTTATAGCAACATTGTCATTCATGTCGGCACCAATAACATTAGAATGAAGCAGTCTGAGGTCACCAAAGCTAGTTTAGCTAGGACGTTTGAGTTTGCTAGAAAGATCGTCTCTGGTCTTTTACCCATGCGGGGTAATGATGAGGTGTACAGTAGATTAACGTCTCTGAACCGCTGGCTGGCTCGTCACTGTAGTGAGCAGGGATATAGTTTTGTGGATAACTGGCCTTCTTTCTGGGGCCGTCCTGACCTGCTGAAGGCAGATGGCCTGCATCCTACTTTTATCTAGGAATATAGACAGGTGTTTACGTCGGGTTTGACAGTAAGACACTAGTGATCGGCAGGTCGCAGGTGAGTAGAGAACCTGCTAGGTCTTTAGGTGGTGCGGTTTTGGAGTCCACTAGCTTAGATAGCTTAGATGATGAATCTAACCAGGAACATTTGCAGACTTTAGATGCTCAGACTGATCTACTGCATTGAGACTGTCTCCATTCCCCACCATACTATTCACAAGTTTCCTAAGTTTCTAAACCACCATGTACAAAACACCACTCCTGCCACTGGTGACAGAGCTGTGTCCCATAAAGTACTGAATAAAAGGCCACTAACAGAAACACTAGATGCCTCATTCCTATTAATACTTCATCTATAGGTACCTTGCCACACCAGGCTGCTACCAGCAGCTCCAGGCTCAATATGATCCTCAAATTTGGCTTCATAAATATTAGATCACTTTCTACCAAGGCATTATTGATAAATGACTTGATTCTTGAACATAATCTGGATATGGTTGGTCTATGTGAAACATGGCTTAAACCAGATATGTTCCTGCCTTTAAATGAAGCTTCCCCACCTGAGTATGCCAACGCACATGTTGCTCGGGCTACGAAAAAAGGTGGGGGCGTCGCTTTAATTTATAAGTCTTTCTTTGGTCTAACCTCAGCTCTTAATGTCACTTTTAACTCCTTCGAGGCTGTAGTATTGAAACCTTCTCCAGTAGCTTCTGGTCTCCATCACCAGGAGAATAGACTCCAACCACTCCACCTTGTGGTACTTTACAGGCCACCTGGCCCCTACTCACAGTTTTTAGATGAATTTGGAAATTTTTTATCATGTCTTGTCACATATAGTGATGATATCCTAATTATGGGTGACTTTAACATTCACCTAAATAAGGCCTCTGATCCTTTAAATATAGCTTTTTTGGCACTTATTGATACTTTCGGGTTCACACAGTCTGTACATGAACCTACTCACTGTGGTGGTAACACTCTAGACCTGATTCTTTCCCGAGGGATTGAGGTGTCTAATCTGACCATCTCTCCTGTCACATCGGTTATCTCCGATCATTTTCTTATCAAATTTGATGCAACTCTAGTCTGTCCCCCTAAAATTGTCTCTAATATATCTTCCACCAGACACATAGGTCCTGCAACTTTAACTGTTCTTAGTGAGCAATTACCAGAGGTCCTGGCCCCTTTTATGACAGCAATTGGTTCTGTTGATAACTGTACCAGGGATTTAAATACGACCCTGTCTAGTCTCCTTGATTCAGTTGCACCTCTCACCACTAAAATTAAACAGCCAAAGAGGTCCACTCCCTGGTTCACAGACGACACACGTGCTCTGAAGCAGGCCTGTCAGAAATTAGAGCGCAAATGGCGCAAATCCAAATCAGAAGCTCTGTATCTCCAGTGGCACCAGGGTGTTCTGGAATATAAGCATGCACTGTCTACTGCCAGAGCAGCATATTTTTCAAATTTAATCAATATCAATAAACATAATCCTAGATTTCTTTTTGACACTGTAGCTAACACTGAAAAGCAGCAGGCTCCTAGCTGCTCACCCTTTACTGCCTGTGAGTTTCAGAATTTTTTCTGCAGTAAAATTGATGAGATTAGATTAAAAATCAGTTCAGTTTCTCCAGCCTCTCCTGAGAACCGGCTGTGCATCATACTGAGTCTCAGAGAGTTTCTGCTCTGATGAATTTTGACATTATATGTCTTGATTCATTATCTAAGATAGTACTAGCTTCTAAACCCACCATTTGCCTTCTTGACCCTTTACCGGGTAAACTTTCCAAAGATCTCTGGCCAGTCTTGGGCCCTGCAGTGCTGAATATTGGCACTGTTCCTTCTAGCTTTAAAACAGCTGTGGTTAAACCTTTACTTAAGAAACCACACCTTGATCCTGGGTCTTTAGGTAACTATCGGCCTGTCTCAAATCTCCCATTCTTCTCTAAAATACTAGAAAAAGTGGTGTATCAGCAGCTTTCAGCTCATTTAGCTGATAATAATCTATTTGAACCGTATCAGTCTGCTTTTAGGGCCTTTCACTCTACTGAAACAGCACTTGCTAAAGTAGTAAATGATCTGCTACTCTCTTTAGATTCAGATTCCACCTCTCTGCTCATATTACTTGATCTTAGTGCAGCCTTTGATACTGTAGATCACCGTATACTCATGGACCGACTGGAAAATAGATTTGGAATCTCTGGCCTGGCCCTCAGCTGGTTAAAATCTTACTTATCTGACAGAACTCAGTGTGTCTCTTGTAATAACACCATATCAGCCTTCTCTGATGTGAAATATGGAGTACCCCAGGGTTCTGTTCTTGGCCCCCTGCTTTTCTCTCTTTATATTTCTCCTCTTGGCCAAATTATTCGGAGTCATGGAATTAATTTTCACTGTTATGCTGATGATACTCAGCTATATGTGTCTATAAAGGCTGATAATGCCTCTCAAATTAGGGAATTAGAGATCTGCTTGTCATCTGTTAAAAGCTGGATGTCTCAAAACTTCCTGCTTCTTAATTCAGACAAAACAGAAATGCTGGTTATTGGCCCAGCACGATATAGACACCAGTTCGATCATGTAACTATATCCCTTGACAACTGTGTTATCTCTCAAAGTACAACAGCCAAAAATCTGGGTGTCACACTTGATCGCACTCTTTCCTTCGATCAGCATATTAAAGACATTACAAAGACCGCCTTTTTTCACCTACGCAATATAGCTAGGATTCGGTCTTTTCTCTCCATGGCAGACGCTGAAATTCTAGTCCATGCCTTTGTTTCTTCTAGACTGGATTATTGTAATGTTTTGCTTTCAGGACTACAGCGTGCTAGCACTAAAAGTCTACAAATGGTCCAGAATGCTGCAGCTAGAATGCTGACCAGATCGAGAAGGTTTGACCATATTACCCCAGTTTTAGCCTCCCTTCACTGGCTCCCTATTCATGTTAGATCAGACTTTAAAGTTCTCTTAATGACTTATAAAATTCTAAATGGGCTAGCCCCCTCATACCTGTCTGATCTTCTTAACCCTTATATTCCCTCCCATGCTCTGTGTTCTCAGAGTGCAGGGCTGCTGTCTGTCCCTAGAGTCAAAAAGAAGTCAGCAGGCTGCAGGGCCTTCTCCTATCAGGCCCCCTTCCTCTGGAACAACCTCCCTAGTGATATTAGACAGGCTGACTCAGTTGAGGCCTTTAAATCCAAACTAAAAACTCATCTTTTTGCCTTAACTTTTAACTAGCACATTATTCTGGTTCCTATTTCAGGATACCATTTTTCCCTCGGCGGGTTGGGTCAGTCTCAATGCATCAGTTAAGATTAGTATTTATTAAATGTTGTCCATGATGTCCTGCTGATGAGATTACTATTAACTGTCTTAATATCACTGCATCACTTTAACTGTGTGTTCTTCCCTCAAGCACATTAGTGTCCAGGCTGTGCTTCTCTCTCTCTGCTACTGTCTCTCACTGCAGTAGTATTAGTAATAATAATAATAATAATAATAGTAATAATAGTAATAATTATTATTACAGCTAAAGGAATAATAATGACAAACGATGGTACATTAATAGCACTAACACTATCAATAACACTAGTAAATGTTTAATTATTGTCGCATCATGGGTTGAGCTGGATCATGGGAGCAGCAGGAGACTCTCCAGCTCTGGAGGCAGAACCCTATTTACATTTTGATTGAGTCTGTGTATCTGCAATGTTGTCTTTCTCCTACCCCACTCCCCCACCCCCCTCTCTTTCTGTCTAAACCCAACCGGTCGAGGCAGATGGTCGCCCACCCTGAGTCCGGTTCTGCTCGAGGTTTCTGCCTCTTAAAGGAAGTTTTTCCTCTCCACAGTCTCCTAGTGCTGCTCATGGTGGATCTGTTGGGTTTCTCTCTGTAAATCTTATAAGATAAAGAGTACGGTCTAGACCTGCTCTATATGTACAGTGCCTCCAGATAACTTCTGTTGTGAATTGGCGCTATATAAATAAAATTTGATTTAAATTGATTTGATTTGGAGGACAAACCCACAGTTCACAGGTTGAATGCAGCTCTATGATCTTTACATTATTTCTGTGGATAAATTTACATTATTTCCTCCCATTTGTTGCACATTTGAACAGGAAACAGTTCATTTGAAAACATAAATGCTGCTTTTCTTCAGTGTTTCCTGCAAAAACCTCTGAGCAGTCTTTTACTGAATAAACACAAAGTCAATGTGACTGTGAGTTTAGAAAAAAGGACCACAAATCCTGAGTAAATATCCACCCAGAGCTCCTACTACTGCTAATGTTGAAATACATTTCAACACTGAATCATCTTCAGGTCAGTTCACAGTAGAAACTGTCTCTTACTTTCTGTCTGAGGGTCCAGGTTCATTACTGAAGTGTGGAGGATAATCTTTGGACCGGTCACTCTTCATAGACAGACAGCTGGATCCTGGAGACTCTGCTCTGTCCTCCTCTTCCTCCAAATCATTCATCTTCTCTGGTCTGAGAGGTAAACCTGTAACACTGGAGACACACACACAGTTTAATAAACCCAGTCAGTTTGAATTATACTCATGTAAGATAAATGAAAGCTGTGAGCAGCGTTCAACAGGCCCTCGCACTCTGCACCCGTTGGGGGACTGGCGCCTCAGGTTCATTGCGATTCGTACAATTGCATAACTGTTGGACACAGAGCGGATGAGTTAAAAATCACACACTGTGCCCCTCAGTCAGATATTTGTATCATGCATGAAGGCAGCCACCTGCACAGACAGAACCTCAGAGCAGCTTCTTCCTCTGTCCTTTAGCCCTCAGACTTGACAAGTATGTTCTTGGTGAATAACTGTAATAAATGTCTCTGACCTAATGTGAAATGGATCTTTGTCGACCTACAAGTCACACGACATCGTTCTGAAATCTCACGACTATCGGACACAGAACAAATGAGTTAAATATCTCTTACTGTGTCCATCAGTCGCTTATTTCTTATCATTCATGAAGGCAGCTCTGTGCACAGACAGACCCTTAGAGGGGCTTAATCCTCTTCAGGGCTCCAGACTAACTTTTCCTCTTGTAGCACCGGTGCTCCTTACTGAAAACTTTAGGAGCACCAGCCCAACAGTTAGGAGCATATTTAGATCGACATTCATTGCAACATATTCATATTTTTTCCATGTTAACTATATTACTGATAAATGCTTTAGTAACAAATAAACAAGGTACAGAAATAAAAATGTGTTGTATCTTAAAAGTTTTATTAAAATCTACATGAAGGATTTAATGTGGGAGAAAATAAAGTAATCCACCTTTAGAGAGTGATCGCACTGTCCGCCATAAAAAATAATAATTACAAAACATCACTGGTTAAACAAGGCTTATAATGAAGTGATTTGAACAGTGATTTGCTCATCTGCCTAAAGTCAGGTCGAAGCCACTGACCAGCCGTAGGTATCATTAGGATTTTATCTTGATCCATCCAGACCCCTATCAGTCCGGCTCAGACTGTTACTGGGTTTTAATTTACCGTCTTGAAAAAGAATAAATTCTGAACAGGTGGTTTGACAAAGAAAAGGTAAAGAAACCACAGACTGCAGCTGCACAGCTCATTCTCCCTGCTGTTCTAGACGTGGTGTCAGTTATGAAGCTAAAACTGAAAGACAACACAGGCTCATTGCAGCCACTGATGCAGTGATAAGACTCACACACTGACTTCTTCATCTTTCTTGCCAAATGCATTTGGATAATCCCCACCCTCCCCAAACTGGGGAACCACTGTGTTAACGTATTGGAGTGAGTGTTGGCTGACTGTTCTCTGTCTCTCTGTCTTTCTGTCCAATCGTGAAGCCTGTCACCATTCTCCTCTCACAGCTTCACTGAGGAAAGCAGCCACTGAGAAGGTCCCAGCTTTACAGGAAACACTGGATCTCTGCTCTGATACTAACTGTGTTTAGGACAATACTGATGGAAGCAGCATGGACTGACTCCAACTACTGACCTCACAGTCTCCAGTCTACAGTCTGGACTCTGTACAAGATCACACAGCTCCTTCAGGTCTGAATCCTGCAGCTTGTTGAAGCTCAGGTCCAGATCTCTCAGATGGGAGGGGTTGGACTTCAGAGCTGAGACCAGAGAAGAACAGCTGATCTCTGACAAACTGCAGCCCCTCAACCTGAATAAAGAATAAAAGATGTAGATCAAATCATTGATAATCAGATCTGTCCTAATCAATGAGCGTTTCTCATTAATAATAATAATAAGACCTTACAATATAGGATTGTCAGTTAATGTCAAACCAACAGTGAGCTCCTTTAAACTTTTCCTCCTTTACACATTTAACAAGTAAATTCAACTCAACTTCACACTTGTGTTAAAGATGAAAACACACAATTTTAGCCACTGAAATAATTCTCAGTGTGAGATCAGAACAACTGACAATATGGAACAACCACTATTTAACATGTCATTCATTCTAAATGAATGGATTCAAGTTCTGTGTGAAGATAAATGAGCTTCAGTTGTGGATTAAAGATAGAAGATCTCCAACAGTAACAGACAGTGAACTGACCTCAGAGTCTCCAGTCTACAGTCTGGACTCTGCACAAGATCACACAGCTCCTTCACTCCTGAATCCTGCAGCTCGTTCCAGCTCAGGTCCAGATCTCTCAGATGGGAGGGGTTGGACTTCAGAGCTGAGACCAGAGAAGAACAGCTGATCTCTGACAACCTGCAGTCAATCAACCTGAATAAAGAATAAAAGATGAAGATCAAATCATTGATAATCAGATCTGTCCTAATCAATGATCTTTTCTCTAAAATGAGTAGAGTGACTTTGTCCTTCTGTTATTGTGGATCATCATAATGTCAGCCTTCTACAGACATCATCCAAATGTCAGCTCAACATTCAGACACCTGTTCATGTCAACACAGATTCATAACATGCATGCAAGTCCTGTTGTTTCTGTTGAAGTAAAGTAATGTTGTGATGTTAATGTGTTATGGTGAGAGACAGTGACACCTACAATGACATGTCATAAAGTGAGTGACAGCTGCATCACTAACACACTGCTATAGAGGAGTGGATCCAGGTGGACTTGCAGAGTTGACAGTGGTGTTGGAGTCAAATCAGAATTTACTGCTGTTGCTAGCAAACCAATTTTAATTTTATCTACCTTCAAGAAACGAGGATACTCTGTGCTAGTATCTGTCTTAGTGTCAGTACCATGAAGAGGGAGCTCTGGAGGTCTTCTACCTTAAGCTTTCCCTAAAATGTGGCTCAGGGCTGTAACAGTCTGGGTAGCTGGAGACAGAGAGGCATTCAGAGGCACCATCTGTTAGGTAAAGACCATGTGCTAAACCGTGGTCAGAGATGCTGCGGTCATGGCTTTCTACAGCTCCTGCTGTGTGAATGTCTATCTTAACGCAGGTGGTGGACACGGCAGTTACGTTCAGTGTCCCTATGTGACCTTCTGTCACCACCCTTTGGTCTGTTGTGAGGGTGATGTTTTGAAGTGGCAGGTTTGTTTGATGCTGAGGTGTTTAAAGGAGCAGGCTCAGGTGTTTTCCCTCTTGCTTTGGAAGTGACAAGAGTTTCTCAGGCAATCAGTGTCACCTTCCTGATTCCCTGCATTGAGGGCTTACCTTGATGCATCATAAGGGTCACATGAGTGCGTATACATTGGTGAAGATTTTTCAGGAACAAGGACTTGAAGATGCAGTTTTCTTCTAAGCCTGGTGCATTCTTTCCCTGAAAATATGTATGCCTCATACTGTAGTCTGTAGTAGTCTCTTGGATGCTCACTACGGTTGCACGGGGCAAGTCAATTAAACTATGGTCTAACTCAGTGAAAGAGTCGTCAATGTCATGATCACAGCTGTCGGGATCAAAGTGTTCAATGTGCTTCAGTTCTTTCTGATGGAAAGACAAGGGCTGAACACCTGAAGAGGATGAACAGTCCTGAAATGTTCTAGCCCCCCCCTTTGGAGGGATGAGCACAGGTGAATGAGTCAGGTACAAGTTGCTGAGAAGAACAATGTGCAGAGTATCAACTTGGGGATAAACGACATCTCCTCAATATCTATGTTGGAAAGATGGGAAGTCAGGTGACTGTTACCTCTGCACGTCAGTGGAGGCTGGGGAGCTGACTTAATTCCCAGGGACTCAGGGTCATTTAGCAGTTGTTCCCATCTCTGAAGAGGGAGTCAACCTTTCACTAAGGGAGGAGTGTGAATCGGAGTAGCCTGAATCACATGGGCTCAATGACTGTGGAGGACAGGACGCTCAAATCCAAGTTTTAACAATTCCTCCTTGTGTGAACAGAGATATAACTCTGCTGACTGCAGGTTCTCTAAGTAGTGCATGGCCTTCTTATTAGCTATCTGAACCTCTTGAAGCAGACTAGCATTTTGCACTCTAAGGGACTCTAACTCCTGTTCTAGAGCTGCTCTGGAGGCAAGGCTGGTTTGCCTGTGAAAGTTAAGGAGCAAGCATCTTAACAATGGGCCCTTGGATGCAGTCTGAGCATCTGTCACTGAGTAGCACATCTATCTCTTTCCTGCACTCACTGAAATGTCATTTATTAAATTCAGGATAGCCAGGGGTTAGGCTCTGTGCGAGGGAAGAAATAAAGTGTTCTATGCAGAGGTTGTCCATTGTTATGTCTAGAAGTTGATTAAACAAATTAGCAACAACAAAGCAGTTTGGTCGGCTATGGCGTTCTACTGGCAGATACCTTGTAGTGTAGCTTGGGCAGTACTAATCTAGCCTAACGCTGTGGTGGCCTACACTAGAGGAGTAGCTTCTCTGGGGGAGAGGGGTAGTTACAGCACTGTCTAGTGGCTCTAGTGGGCTCAACAGATTCAGGAAAGTAAAGACAAGACAGGTTTACATGAGTTAGTCTGCTTTTCCAAACTGTGTGTTAAGTTTTAAAAAAAAAAGAGCACTTGAATCAACAACAATTGTGACAGCTTGACCAGACTGCATTGAATATATGGTATTCACATGCCAAACGGGAATTCTTACAGTTCCTACAGAGAAGGTTCAACTGGAAGATTAGCAGCAAATTCTTAATGTAGCACAATGAGGCTTAAATTCTTAAATGAAACAAATCAATATTCACAACAATGCACTTTCTGCAGGTACAACTGGATGTATATTCCTGCAGCAGAATAGCTGTGTTAAATGTAAACTTGTGGTTAAGTCTGGTTAAGTTTAGATTTCACTTCAGAATTTCACAAATTAATATTGCACAGTTATGAATAATTGCCAACAGTACACTGCCTCACACAGGGCACCATTTATGTTGGGGACAACTAGGCGTTATTGACTATCAAATTAGTAAGACTATTAATATTCAAATATATTACAATTAAGTTACTAATTATACATAAATTAATAGGATTTAACAGGAGGAACAACAAGTCCTTTAAACATTGATCGACCTTCCAACATGTTTGTATAACTTTCTATCAGAGTCAGTGTTTGTCTGCTAACTGCTTCATAAATCACAGTTAAAATGACCAACTGCACTGTTTCACCTACTATTGTTTTTGGGAGGTGGTCTGTCTCCACAACATGACCCCCGCCCCCCAAGAAAACAAAGGAAATGTTTTTTATCCAATAAAATATTTGATTGAGATTATTTCTCTAATGTATCTGCACTCGTTTCATCTCAACTCAGTGTCAGAGTCTAAACTACATTTGCTGACATTTTTCCAAAAATGTCCAGTCTGAAGTTGGTGTCATTCATCATCACCTCTGTGACTTTAGCTTGGTGCAGTTAGGTCTGTATAGGCTCCTCTTTACTCCTAAGTGAGATGTGAAACTCAAAGAAAAACAAACAAAACTAACAGTGGAGTTAGATACTTGATGAAAACTGAGCAGAGCGACAGTGAGATGGAGGCAGTGTGAGTCGCTCTGATTCTCTCTGCTCCGTGTCAGGTGAGTTAATAGCAGCTGAGAGAACTGAGCTGTGACCAAGACACCGACTTTATGTCTGCAGTGTCTCCGCTTTATACATTTTATAGAGGCATCCTGAATTATTATAAATCTGCAAAATACCCACTTGAGCCGAGAGGGGGAGAGAGAAAGAAGAGACAAAGAGAGCAAATGGTCTAATGAACTAGCTCACATTAAGTCAGGTTTGTATTTGTATTTTCTACTGGGCTCTCTGAACCTGTCAGTCCTCTGTCATTCAGGGCTGTGTCCCTCAGGGCGTCTTCTTCAGTTTCCATTAACATTTTCTGTCATTGTCTCTTTTATCTCACTCCTACTGCTGCACACGGCTGCAGTATCCAGAACATCAGCACGTTACTCCTGAGCTCTGTGCATCAACTTTCTTATTTCAACAAACTTGTACCTTCTCTACTGCTCTAAATCACAAACACTGTGACTGGTCTCACCTTCTTCTTTTTCTGCTAATTACAACAGAGAGTCTTTTCTCTTCACCAGCTCATTTTTAAATCCTCACACAGAAATCACTAAAATGTACCAACCAATGAAAAACTCAAACTTTAAAGATTTGAACTGAATATAGACAAAAAACAGCTCCAGTCAGTGAACTGACCTCAGAGTCTCCAGTCTACAGTTTGGACTCTCCAGTCCAGAGGACAGTATCTTCACTCTTGAATCCTTCAGGTCCCTGTTTCGACTCAGGTCCAGTTCTGTCAGATGGGAGGGGTTGGACTTCAGAGCTGAGGCCACGACTTCACAGTGAATCTCTGAGAGTCGACAGTTAACAAGTCTGTGATTAGAGAAAATATAAAATCAGAATAAAATCAGACAGTTTGAAATGAAAACACACTCAGTGTATATGACAACACAACATGATCAACATCTGCTCTTCACATCTGTGGTTCAGCTCATCTCATCTTATTGTGTTTGACATGAAACAATAATTCTCATCACTCTCTCTCAGACCTGCAGACTTTTAATGGGAATCTTTGTTTTGCAGATGAAGGGAGGGAAAATGACGTCACCTTTATGTTTCCATCATGTGATTTGATCCCAGAGTCAGAATGAAGCCATCTTGTTTAGAAAAACATGTAGATTGTCCACTGTTTTTAAACTGACTCCAGAACATTTCTGATGAGTTCAGCTCAGAGAACAATTCAATAGAATCTCTGTTTGCTGCATGGTTTTCACATCATGTCATCAGAAGAACAGGACATTGACCTTTGGTTTGTATAAGAAGACTGAATTCTCCTCTACAGCAACAAGAGAGAAAACACCTGAGAGTTTCTGTCTCATTTAACATCATATATGGAAAGACTTTCAACTATTACCATTAAACTTCAACAACTTCACTGTTTCAAATGAAAAGTTGAAGAAGCAATAAAGCTCATCTTCACTCTTGGTCTGGTGTGACCAGTAGTTGATGGAGGCTAATGTTAATGTCAGCAAACTTTAAATAGATAATGTTGGTAAATGACATTACTGAGTCACTTCACTCATTTGATGACTTTTCTCTACTTGTTCCATCATGTTTTAGCATTAACCATTAGCCCATAAGTGTTTGTTGTTACCACAGTGACTGCTGTTTGACCTTTTGGATAGAAAATGTCATCACTTCATCATCTTATCCTGTTAGACATTAGACAATCATTTAATACTGTGTAGATCTGAACAACTAAACTACTAATCTACTGACTGATAATTGTAATGATCATGTCTGGACTCACCGAGCTTTTCTGCAGTTCCTCACAGCTGGGATCAGTCTCCGTCGTCCCTCCTCTGTTGTGTTGTACTTCTTCAGGTCCAACTCATCCAGAACCTCCTCTGACATCTGCAGCATGTAGGCCAGAGCTGAGCACTGGATCTCAGAGAGTTCCTTCTCTGATCTGTTCCCTGACTTCAGGAACTCTTGGATCTCCTGATGGACTGAGTGGTCGTTCATCTCCATCAGACAGTGGAAGATGTTGATGCTTCTGTCAGGAGAGGTGTTGGACATGTTCATCTTCTTCAGGTTGTTGATGGCTCTCTGGATGATTTCTGGACTGTTCTCTGTCTGACCCAGCAGGCCTCCTAAGACTCTCTGGTTGGACTCCAGAGAGAGGCCATGAAGGAAGCGAACAAACAGGTCCAGGTGGCCATTTTTACTTTTAAGGGATTTCTCCATGGCTCTCCTCAGGAAGTCATCCAGAGACAGTTTATGGTTTGTGTTGTTCCCGTCTTTCCCCAGGAAGTCCTCCAGTACCTGTGTCTTCCTGAATAAGTGGAAGATGTAGACTGCAGCCAGAAACTCCTGAACGCTCAGATGAACAAAGCAGTAGACTGTTTTCTGGAAGATCACACTCTCTCTTTTGAAGATCTCTGTACAAACTCCTGAGTACACCAAGGCCTCTGTCACATCAAGACCACACTGCTCCAGGTCTTCTTGGTAGAACATGATGTTTCCTTTCTCCAGTTGTTCAAACGCCAGCCTCCCCAGCTTCAGAAGAACTTCCCTGTCAGCCTCCGTCAGCTCCTGTGGACTCGTCTCATGTCCCTCATGGTACTTGTTCTTCTTCCTCTTTGTCTGAACCAGCAGGAAGTGTGAGTACAGGTCAGTCATGGTCTTGGGCAGCTCTCCTCTCTGCTCTGTAGTCAACATGTGCTCCAGAACTGTAGCAGTGATCCAGCAGAAGACTGGGATTTGACACATGATGTGGAGGCTCCTGGAGGTCTTGATGTGTGAGATGGTTCTGTTGGACAGCTCTTCATCACTGGATCTCCTCCTGAAGTACTCCTCCTTCTGTGGGTCAGTGAAGCCTCGTACTTCTGTTACCCTGTCAACACATGAAGGAGGGATCTGATTGGCCGCTGCAGGTCTGGAAGTTATCCAGACCAGAGCCGAGGGAAGCAGATTCCCCTGGATGAGGTTTGTCAGCAGCTCGTTGACTGATGACTTCTGTGTGACGTCAGACACAACCTTCCTGTTGTTGAAATCCAGTGAAAGTCTGCTTTCATCCAGGCCGTCAAAGATGAACAGAACTTTACAGACAGCCAGCTTCTCTGCTGTGACCTTCTGTAATGTTGGATGGAAAACATGGAGCAGCGTGAGAAGACTGTACTGCTCATCTCTGATCAGGTTCAGCTCCCTGAACGAAAGCAGAACCAGCAGACTGACATCTTGGTTTTCCAAGCCCTCTGCCCAGTCCAGAGTCAACTTCTGCACTGAGAAGGTTTTTCCAGCTCCAGCGACGCCGTTGGTCAGAACCACTCTGATGTGTCTCTGTTGGTCAGGTAAGGCTTTAAAGATGTCCTGGCACCTGATTGGAGTGTCATGGAGGGTCTTCTTCTTGGAAGCTGTCTCCAGCTGCCTCACCTCATGTTGGGTATTAACCTCTTCACTCTGTCCCTCTGTGATGTAGAGCTCAGTGTAGATCCTGTTGAGGGGGGTTCTACTTCCTGTTCCATCAGTTCCTTCAGTCACACGTTCACATCTCCTCCTCAGACTGATCTGATGTTCATCTAAAACCTCCTGCAGACCACTATCTGCTGAAAGACAACAAACACTGTCAGACTAAAGAAAGACAATCTGATTCTTTTCATCAGCTCCAGAAAAACAAGCAGAGAAAAGCTTTTTCATGTTGTGCTCTTTAGAATCATCTTAAATGTCAGAGCTGTGTGATAGAACAAATGACTCTGTAGAAAACAACAAGTCCTGTTTTCACAAATGATGACATCAGCAGACACATGTTCAGTCTTACTTTGTACAGTGCTGGTCTGACTGGCTGTCTGCAGTCCAGGTCTTGTTCTGGATCTTTGTCCACACTGGGGACAGGAGGAGTCTCCTGATGGACCAGACTGGTCCCAGTATGAGGTGATGCACTGTCTGCAGAACCAGTGTCCACAGCTGGTAGAGACTGGATCCTTCAGGACGTCCTGACACAGATCACAGCAGGACAGCTGCTCCTCCACAGAAACACCACTCCTCTTCCTCTTTCTGTGAAGACATCAACACATTCATTATGAGATGTTACATCAGTGGAAGACAAACCTCCAGCTCAAAAGATGAACACATCACATCACAAAGCTGTGTGGATAAATTTACATTTCCTTGTCTCATGTTTTCACGTTTGAACAGAATCAGTTCATCTGAAGACACAACATTAAAAAACCATCAGTGTTGTTAGAAATGTTATTAAACAACTGTCTCCTACTTTGTGTCTGAGGGTCCAGGTCCATTACTGAACTCTGGAGGATTTACTCTGGACCAGTCACTCTTCAGAGACAGACAGCTGGATCCTGGAGACTTTTTTCTCCATCTGTGGAAACATCACATATTTTATATCAACACATGTAAAGAGCAAATGTATAGTTTAGTTTAGTTTAGTTGAAGCAGTCCAAAGCTGCGTGGAATCAACCTTGACCTTTTAAAACAATGACAGCTTTGCAGGTGGTTCTTTTCAGTATGTAATGCGTATTGATAACTCCTGAAAGAAACAGGATATTTCAAACATGTCTTAGTTGTGCATTAGCCCCAAACTTGGAAGAAAAAAGGGACTGTATTTTTTGGCTTCATCAGCCAGATGTCTAGAAAGCAAACGACACAAACACAACAATCCTCTGATACTGAACTTCAAATACTGTTTGAAAAAAAAAAAAAAAGAATGTTTCAGAGCAGTGATCAAACTCTCTGTAGTGAAAGGAAATAAGGCTGTTAGTGCTCAAACAACAAACACATCAGTGACTGAAAAAACCCTCAGTGTTGTAATAAAGGTTCTAGAACAACTTTAGAAAACTGAATCATCTTCAGGTCAGTTCACAGTAGAAACTGTCTCTTACTTTCTGTCTGAGGGTCCAGGTCCATTACTGAACTCTGGAGGATTTACTCTGGACTGGTCACTCTTCATAGACAGACAGCTGGATCCTGGAGACTCTGCTCTGTCCTCCTCTTCCTCCAAATCATTCATCTTCTCTGGTCTGAGAGGTAAACCTGTAACACTGGAGACACACACACAGTTTAATAAACCCAGTCACTTCTCCATCTTAGTTATTTGACATTAGTAGAATTAAAACCATGAGTATTTTCTATCCATCATAAAGACAAACTGTGACTGTGGTTTAAACCCAACAACTGCTCAGACTTCACATAAACATCACATGTTCCATATTTATCTGTGAGAGCGAAGAAACCAGGAAAATAAAAAAGGGAACAACATGTGAAGATGTGACTCTGAGACTTTATACTGGGGGTTTATCTATAATACAGTACGACGGTCTAAACACAAACATTCAGCAGATGAATCAATAATGTGAACAATCATTATTTATAGACCTGATATTATCACTCACCCTGCACACGTCCTGTTTCTTTCTGCTGTGGAGTTTAAAATGGCGCCTGCTCTGACGTCATACTTTCACTTTCAGTTCGCCTCCTCCTCTTCTCTTAATTTTCCTCTGTGTGTTCAAACCTGTGGCTCTGTTATTTCCTCTGTCCCGCTCCTGTCTCTGTAGCTGCTGGAGTCACAGAAAACTCTGGATAAAGTACTTTTCTCTCCGGTTTTTATTCTTTATTTACTTCAACTGACGCGACTTCGTCTCTGTTCGCGCGCACAGAGCAGGTTCGCCTCCGCAGTTCGCTTCGCTCTACTTCCACCGAATTAAAACTGCGCAGTAACGGTCAGCCACTCCTAACGGAAACAAACGTTTAGATAATCTCCATTTAAAGTCGCTCCAGACTTTCTACGATCACTTACAGCTCAAAGTGTGAGCGGGAATTTAACTTTAGAGCTTTCTGAAAAGTTTTTTTGACTGTTCGTGCTACCGACCGGAAACGACACCGCGTCACTTATTTTTATTTAGTTATTTTCCAGTAAAGCTTCTGTTCTGTGTCCCCGGACGAAGTCAGGAGACTAAACTACAGCTACTGACTGTGAAACTACAACGAGAATAAAGTAAAAGAGCCAAAAGAAAGAAAGAGTCAAACTTACTCCACAGTCTGATGACGGACTTCCTTCTTCTTTGGTGGAGTTGAGTCTTCTTCAGTACCCGGAAGCACAGTCCGTTATACACAAGTGCCAAATCAGCGCACGCGCAGAATCGAAATGACTGGATGCTGAGGGAACATGGAAACAGAAGATGGCGGTAAAGCAACACTGAAGAACTGCCGTTAAACCCGAGAGAAGACGTGCTGACGTGTCACGGGACACGTTAACGTGCAGTACGTCCGCCCAGCAGCTGTGTGTTGTCTTCTGTCCTCGGTGTTTTCAGCAGGTTCTGCTCCTTCTATGTCCTTAGTTCGGCTGAAGATGCGCTGAACGGAAGGTTTTCAGGAAGACGACTAAACACCGGTGAGCCGGGACAAGCAACTGTAGCTAACCCTGCTAATACACGACACCAAACTGCGTTGCACAGTTTGGAAAATCTAAATATAACTGCTTACCGTCAAACAGCACTCACTCTTTTATGTTTACCAACGACCTTTCATGGATGTCACGGACTTTTTGTTTAATTCGGCTCAGAAATATTTCAGTGGGCTGCGGCAGATGTCCGCGTCCAGACTGATGAAGTTAGCTGGTTGGTACCGTTTCCCTCAGCGAGGACAAACTCAAACCTCCATTAGGCTTCAGTTATAGAAAGCGAGTCTTTATTCAAAATGAAACTTCTTCTTATTGCAGAGAAACTCAGTGAATGTTCAGCTAGTTGAATCTTAATTTAACAGATAAATGAACAGAGGTCAGGAGCGTTTACCTGTGCAGCTGCAGGCTGAATGAGCACACACTGAATATAGTAATTAAAGATAATTAATGATGAAAACCCGGACTAACCCACTTGACTTGCAGCCACCGTCTCTTTAGGTTCCTGTTTGTTTCTACAGTGAATTTGTTAAATGAGTTAAAAACCTGAGGCTGGTGTTGGTTTGTGTCAGATGCAGGAGGTGGAGCTGGGTCCTCAGCAGGATGAATATCGGCTCCAAAAATAAGAAGCGGGTGGTGCTGCCCAGCCGTCCCGACCCCCCCACCGTGGACCAGATCCTGGAGGACATCAACAGAGCCGCCCCCAATGACCCGGTCTTCAGCATCCTGGAACAGACTGGACAAGGTGAGGCCACACACTTACCACCTGTCTGTCCTGTAGCTGACTGTCTGTCTGTCCTGCAGCTGTCTGTCTGTCCTGTAGCTGACCGCCTGTCTGTCTGTCCTGTAGCTGACCGTCTGTCTGTCCTGTAGCTGTCTGTCTGTCCTGTAGCTGACTGTCTGTCTGTCCTGCAGCTGTCTGTCTGTCCTGCAGCTGACCGTCTGTCTGTCCTGCAGCTGTCTGTCTGTCCTGTAGCTGACCGCCTGTCTGTCTGTCCTGTAGCTGACCGCTGTCTGTCTGTCCTGTAGCTGTCTGTCTGTCCTGTAGCTGACCTGTCTGTCTGTCCTGTAGCTGTCTGTCTGTCTGTAGCTGACCGTCTGTCTGTCCTGTAGCTGTCTGTCTGTCCTGTAGCTGTCTGTCTGTCCTGTAGCTGACCGTCTGTCTGTCCTGTAGCTGTCTGTCTGTCCTGTAGCTGACCGTCTGTCTGTCCTGTAGCTGTCTGTCTGTCTGTCCTGTAGCTGACTGTCTGTCTGTCCCGTCTCTCTGCTCAGACTCGTCCCGGGCCTCAGACTTGGATGTGGAGCTGAAGTTCCAGCAGTGTTGTCGGTTCCTGGAGCTGAACGAGCAGCTGCAGGAGGCTCGAGGTCGGCTGCTGCGACAGAGGGAGGAGCTGAAGGCGGCGGGGGAACAGCTGGATAGAGACGTGGCAGAGGTCAAAGGTCAACCACTCTGACTCTACACCATCGGCTGTCCCAGACTCTTCTCTGTCCAGGAGACGGCCTCGGTGCAGAGCGCCTGGTTCCTCAGCTGAATCAGGACAAACCAGCTCTCCAGGTGTCGGGGACCTCACCTGTGTGTGTGTGTGTGTGTGTGTGTGTGTGTGTGTGTGTGTGTGTGTGTGTGTGTGTGTGTGTGTGTGTGTGAGGGTGGCTGCTGATGAGGACACACATTTCCAATCATGTTAAAGTGACTGACAGGCTCTGATGCTGCGTTCAGGTACAAAGTAAAGTGAAAATCTCACCTTTGTCTGTTTGTGGTTTTGCTCATTTGCAGCCGATCGAGAGCTCAGCGCACTGCATGATGGGAAAACACTGACAAATATAACAAATTCACAAATTCAACAACACGTGTGGCGTTCAGACAAAATGCTCCAAAGTGAGAAAACAGAAGCTGCAGGTCACTGTTTGCTGCAGTGTGTTGAGCTCTCAGGGCCACCGTACCAAAGAGCCGATTTACAGACTGCAGCGTAAAACAGGTACTTTCTGTAAAACATTTTCAACGTGCATGGATGGAGTTTTGCTTCAGCTGCATCATGTCTTAGCTCTGACTCTACAAGCTGTCAGTGGACAAATAAAAACACCATGTTGAAGATGTCTTCAGTCTCTTCACTGTGGTTTCACACCAAACATTACTCAGGT
Organism: Lates calcarifer; assembly: GCF_001640805.2. Lineage (NCBI taxonomy): Eukaryota > Metazoa > Chordata > Actinopteri > Centropomidae > Lates > Lates calcarifer. The sequence goes on along the minus strand of NC_066849.1, from coordinate 27,636,928 downwards.
AGAAACCTCAAAGACCAGTATCAGGGGCTGTGGAGCAGGACCTCGGGGGCAGGAGGAGGTTTACCGTCACAGATCCAGACTCTGCAGCTCAGGAGGCAGAAATACCTGCAGAGAGGAGAGAACAGAAATCTGCAGGAGACAGATGTTGAGTTAGTAATTCTGCATTTACAGGATATGAACACATACAGGTGGAGGAGGAGTCTCTCTGGCAGTCTAGGCCTAAAGCAGCAGAACCAGGACCTGATCCAGCTCTGACTACAAGCTTTAAACAAAAATAAGTTAGAAGCCGACTCCTCAAAGGTCAGAGGCTGTTTCTGCCTCCTGGACCTAAACAGGAAAACGTTTCCGCAGTAGAGGAGTGTGATAGCTGAAAGCTCTGCCTCCCAGTTCACAGTATGAAGAGGTCAACACGACGTCTTAATGAAACACGTCACTTTTTATTGGATGAAAACATTTATAATGACACACCTCTGTTGCTTTGCCTATTTCACATGGCACCATCAGGCAGCTGTGGCCTCGTTCACAGGCAGGTTCAGATTTTATGAAATACTCAGGATAGTTAAACATTCAGTCTGTGAGTTGGAGCAAAGTTAACCCAAAGGACAGAGTTGAAATCCACCTGCAGTAGTTTGGAAACTGATCTCCAGCCAGGTGTGAACCAGGCCACCGACCGTGATGGTAGACGAACTCTCAGGACCTTCTGATGGAGCTGAATTCCTTGTTCATCTCATTCACACAGTTTTCATCACTCGTTTAATCTTGAAGGGGCTGTTAAAGTGATTCTCCAACAATAATCTGTCTTCTGAGTATTAAATGCTCGACTGCAAAGTTTAGAAATTCACCTTTATACCTCCCTTCAATAAGGGACAAAAGATTTTAGGTTTGTGGAATGACGTTCAGAGATACATCCAAAGCCTTTCTGGTTTGTGAAGCAACAACCAGCAGCTTTAGAACTCATCATTTCACAAACTGAGCCCAGTGCTTTATACTCAAAGATTATGTTCAGAGCGTCACTTTAATATCTTAAAATGGTCAGCGGGACTTAAGGTTTGCATTCAGAAGCTACTTGGGTTTTATTTATATTCAAAACATGCTTTGGAAATACAACAGGGTGGTAGTAGTAAATACAAAACCTTATTTTTCTCAGTGAACAGCCCCTCAGTGAAGATTAATCTTCGTTCTGTCCAGAACTCTGCTGTCTTTAGTCTCCGAGCACACATGGAGGAGTGATGGTACAACTACAGAGAATATTCATCGTCTTAATGTTCGACTTCTTCTCGACCTATCACTACTTTTACAGCAACACAGTTAAGCAGATATTAACACGTTTATAAAGACTTCCAGAGGATAACTTCTGTAAGGACACACACCTGCCTGACCATCATTTCCTGACAGGAAATACCCAACAGCAAACAGTACCTGAATCTAGTAGCAAACACAAATATAATGTCAGAGCATTCGATTAACAGAGGCATGTCGTCGCTTTGTTCATCTACGCTGACAGTTTATAGCATTATAGGTCTTTGCGGCACAATAATACAGATTGCTAGTAATGCTCTCGCCGGGCTTTAGAAAGTATTTTACCACTGAACAACAACATCATCGTCATCCAGTGTCCACAATGTTAACAGCTGTGTGTGATACAGTCAGTGAGTATATTAGCATGCTGTCAGGGAGCAACACAGAGATTCTTTTGCCCACCGGGAAGCTTTGAAGATTTTGTATATCTGCATGTTATTTACAATACTGGTTAAGACAGAGAGTACAGGAGAGTGTGAAGTGACCCAGAATCAGCTGATAGTTTGGAAAATGACAGAATTTGCTATAATATTTTCTGCAGCAGTGAATGAAACAGAGTCCAGAAGGTGTCAGGGTGAAAACTTGTGATAAATCATCCCCTTATATTTATAATCTGACTGATAAGTATAGATATCATTGCATTCCTGCAAGTAGGAGTAGGCGATATTACAATACAGTGTTGTGTTCCAATAAGATTTATGCTTGTTTAGGCTATTGCAACTGCAATTTTGCTAATTACTGTGTAAAACCGCTTTGTAAATGATTTTTACATCAATGAAATGAAACGTTGTTAGATATTTAATCTGCTGGATCAGCAAAAACAACCATTACTGTCTGATTATTTTATCCACTAAAATATCCTCAATTGATTTGGCAGAAATATATAACAATAATCACATAAAATTACATATAAAGTCATGGAACTCTCCATATCGCCTACTCCTACCCATGAATTAGAAGCTTGTACATAAGCAGTTTCCACAAATTATAAGCTGTGTCCTTGTATATAAGAAATCATCCTCTTAATCATTTAATTATCCCTTTTCCTTTTCACTTTTGCATCTATCTGTAGCTTCAGTGTCTCAAACCCAGAGTACATCCACTTACTTCAGTCCAAGATGAAAGTTAAACAGTTTAAAACCTTGATGCTTTACAGCAGAAGTGTTAAGGTGACAAGGACAAATGGAATAACAGTTCCTCAATTTGAAGGAATGTTTTACCAAAAATGTACCCCTCCTCCCCGCTGGGCTCTGTATGTAACAGGAAAGGCTAACAGTGTATCATATGCGGTTGAGTGGTGAGGCAAAGGCTCAAAGCGTTGATGTACTGTATGTAAAAAATAATTTACATGTCAGAGTATTTGTGTCCTTTGTGAAAGTCTGTCAACAGTCCGCCACGGTTTGTACCTTTTTTAGGTAAAAGTCCAGCTGAGTTATCATTCAAAAGTTTGCATAATATTGTTCTTTTTATCGATTCTGTCCAGGAGACCGATGGTGATTTATGTGCTGAAATCAAGTTCATTGTCTTTTGCTTTATGTTGTCACTACATTTCTACCAGGCAATGATTATTCTACAAATACAAAAAAAGTACAAAAAGATGCACTTCCTTTTCATGTGATTTTTCTCTGAAGCGCATCTCTACAAGTTATTGGAGGCCTGTTCATGTCAGACCTGTCCTCAATGCATACATCCAACCCTGTATGAATGGGAGATGGAAGCTGTGATCAACTGTTCAGAGAGAGAAAAAACTTGAACTCAGACAATGGGGAAAGTAAAGGGTCAGTATCCGAGGTATAGGGACCAGCACACTCCTCGTTTGTCCACCTGAGCGCTGAGTTTCATTCAGGAACACAGCAGAGTCGTCCAGTAATCCACTTAACGTCCTATGACTCACTTTTTTCCCCTGATTTCTCATTGATTGTGGGTGCTTGGCTCTGTGTGTCTTGCAGGCAGCAGGCCATGGGGCTGGGGATGTAGTTGAATGGGGTGACTCGGACGGCCTTGCTGGGGGATCCTTGGCGGAAATGGACAACTCCGCCCACATAGCTGTCTGTTGTTCCTGTGGAGACGGTGCTGTGGCTCCTCAGGGAAGCATCTGAATCACCATCCTGGAGGTTACTCCCGGAGGTGGCACTGATCTTTCGGAGGAGTGCAAGTCGTGCCACTTCCTCTGAGATCACTGGAGCTGTTTCGACTGTTGGAGAGGTGCTCGAGTTGATCTTGTTATTCGCAAAATCTTCTGTCTGGACTGTTGCGTCACTTGTCTTGCGAGATGCAAGTAGAATGGTTGGCAGTTTTCCTGGAAGAGCTGGTGGCTTTGGCTTTTCCCCGTCAGGAGAAGGCACCAGAGGTAATGCATTGGCTGGCAGAGTGCTTTTCAAGATTTGAGGTACATCTTCATCCCTGATCCTCCTCCAGGTGACTCTGTCATTCAGCCGAGATGCAGATCTCTGCCCTTTCTTCTTTGTATCATCCTCGCTCTTTGCTCTTCCACTCGAATCAGATGAAGAGGAGCGGAGGGAAGAACGGCTGGTCACTCGGCTTAGTATGTTTATGCTTGGTGATGAGGCGTGACGCTTAAAGTTATCTTTGTCTTGTTGCTGCCTGGCCCCGGGCGCTCTGCTAGGCCCGTTTCGTTGAGCCACCCTGCAGGGGCTTTCAGAACTGGTTCTCCTGGCTGGGCGTCTTGCAGATAGATCCCTTTCACTGGAGGTCGCTCGAGAGAGGGCTGTATTCTGCTTCTGAGGGCCACGGTCTGGCCTCTGAACTTGCTGTGCTTGTCCTGGACTTTTTACTTGAACCCTTCTTGGGGCTTGCACAGCTGCCTTAAGTTCCTGACAGCGTGACGAGCAAAGGAAGACAGCTGAAGCTCCAGGAACTGATCTGCGAGGAGATCCATTTTGAGTTCCAGATAAGTTGCGTGCAGATCCATCACGTCTCAGCACAGTCTTTGATTCCTTAATGAAAGTCAGCTGTCTCAAGAATCCACTGCGATCAGACTCACCACCACTTGAGTGGACAGAAGTCATCCTGACCAGGTCAAATCGATTGGCGGGTAGAACCCTTTTCCCATTGACCTGATTGGCTTGTCTGCTGGTTGTTTGGTTAGTTACCAGCGGTGACAGAGGTCTGGGTTGCCTGCCTGAATTTTGCATAAAAGGGATTCGGACAGGTGACTTCTGAGTTTTAGGTGGCGGGGATTTTTCATTTTGATTCACAACAGGAGAACGTCCCTTTCTTTCAGGGGGACTGCTAGCTGGTGGGCTACTGGCTGGTGTTGCATTCTTCTTCTGGATGGATTTATTTGTCTGAGTCGGTGATGTGATCTTCTTCTGCCACTGTTTGGATGGTGTAGAGCTTTGCGATGATCCAGAGGATGAACTTTTTGGTATCCTTGGAGGTGGAGTAGAGCTCCTCTTTGGCAAAGACAGTTCTATATCCTGGGGGTGGCCTAATCGGTGAAGGCTCTTTGATCTGTGCTGAGCAAGATTTGGATTCTTTGGAGCATCTGCCTTGGTTGGTACTTTTCTGGGAGGAGGTCTTTGTGATGGAGCTGTCTCTTTTTTCGGTGTATAGATCACTGTCCTTCCTCTGAAAACCACTGGTAAGTTTGGAACTGGCTTGCGCTGTGCAAAGTCTAAAGGTTTATTTGCCTTTTTATCTTTAGCAAACTTCCTTTCTTTGGGTGTAAAGCTGGACGTTGACATGAATGACAGGACGGATTCAGTCTCCTCAGAGGATGGTTCCTGAGACTTTGATGCCTGCAGCCCAGTGACAACACAATTAGCACCTTCCTGTATGGCTCTCCATTCAACACTATTGAGGTCTGAATCTTTATCCCATGCTGTATCATCACTATCCATTTCCTCTTCGATATTCCAACCATCAGAGGCTTTCTGTTTTTGTTTTTGGATATTTTCTGCTTTCTTCTTTCTGGCAGCAAGCTTCCTTCTCTGCTTGGGCATGGCAGATGTTATGCATTTCTGTAGGAGGTCATCCTCTGAATCCATGCTGACAGAGCTCGGTGAGCTTTGCTCTTCATATTGGCAGTGGATGGTCATAGGCTTTGCTTGTTGCACCATATTCAGTGTTTTGTTGTGTCTGTTTTTATACCATATTTGTTGGGCTTTTGATTTCTGATCCTCAAACTCGGCATCGCTCAGTGAACTAAGAGAGGAGCTGAGTGAGTAACATGCCAGGGATTCATCCTTTATCAGATTCTGTTTTATCCTGTGAAACCCTCTGGGCTTTGCTTGGGAATTATCAACCCTGCCAATATTTGTCATGCTCCGGGAAAGAGTATTTCTACTTGCCTCCCTGATCTGTTTTCTACTCATTCGCTTCATTGCTTCATCTTTTTCATTATCATCATCATAGAAGCCATTGCTGTCCTCTGAAGAATGTGTCATTTGTCGGAAGATTGTGTTTCCTTTTTGTGATCCCACATTAAGGTTACTGTCTGTGTTTTGCTTAATGACAGGCAGTTCCAGTTTCCTGAGGGGGCCTTGACCCTGCCTCTTCTTTTGCTGATTAGGAGACTGATCACGATTTCTTTGGCTCGCCACTCTGTCAGCTACCTCTTTGCTCTGCATCAGCACCCTCTGAGTGGGAATGACATGTTTGGTTGTTCGGTTCATTTGTATCTCAGGTGGGTAGTTCATCCTGTTGGGTTTGTGGAAGTGTGAGAATATCCTCAAGTCTTCAATCCTCTTTGCCTCATCATCAAGCAGTTCTTGTTTGTTCATACCTTTAGCTGTGCAGTCTTTAGCCCCCCTCTCTTTCACTGGATACTGAAGTGTTTCGTCACTTAGCGATGTTGTGCTTGAGAAGTTAACAGGGGTACCTTCTGCAGAATCAGTGAATGATGAATCGTCAAATTTGAAGTCCTTCTGTGGGATGACAATTCTCCTCCCAGGACACATTTGGGTTTTGCCATTCGGGAGCATCATGTACACAGGAAGATGTATCGGTTTTCGGATCTGGGAATTGAGGATATGAGGAGGGATTGTGGTCATCAGGGAAGGTCTAACTTTTCTGAACTTTGAGGGCATGGCTGAGTTGATGCATTCCTTTAAAATTTCTATGTCATCGTCTGAGTTTCCCTCACTGTATCTCTCCCCATGGTCAAGTCCTTGTTCATCCTCATCAGGGAAAGGAAGATTTTTGTCATTTTGCTGGAGCAGGGGGGTCAATTTCAGCTCCACATCTTTCTGTATGTAATGTTCGTGAAGAGGCAGAGCACTTAAGCTTGAAGCACAAGAGAAGTTTTCAGTGGGCTTTTCCACAGTGAAGTAGATCATTGTGTCTAGGTCAGGAGGAAGGTTAAACCTCTCCTTGGAATCTGCGATCTCCATAAACTTTCGCAGGCTGCTTTCCCACTGGCCTGCTATTCCTGTGGACTGCGTTTCTGGTCCATTCGAATCAACACAACATGGAGTTTTACTCCGGCTTGGAGGCATGGTTTGCCCTGGGCTATCAGGAAGATCACTGGGGCTTATCGTCCCATCAATCATCTCACTGCAAGGATCACTTTGAATTGAGCTGGCAATAGAGGGAGACTCAAAGCTGCCCAGAGAACTGACTGAACTACAGCGACTCATTACAAGGGGTGTTTCGTGGATGTAATTCTCAGATGAACTGGATGGAGATCTGTCTTCAAGTATGGCTGGTGAAGCACCTCTAAGGAACACCTTTTCTCTTTTGGCAGGACAGGGGATCTCAATGGGATTTGTCTCTTTGCTTGGGAAGGTTTTTGAGTCTGTCATCAGCAGCTGGCTATCACTCAGATCCTCCAAGGTTTCATCCTCTTCAGCTCTCTTCACTACCTCTCCATCCTCCACTTCAATTATTTCTAATGATGAGTCACTCTCCAGCTCATTTTCACTTTGCCCATCCAGTGCTCCATCGCCAGAGGAAAGGGAAGACAGTGAACTGCAGCGGGAGAAGCAGATTGGGGTGTTCTCCACAGAGTATTTCTGGACTGTCTCCATCGTCCCAATGGTTGGGCTTCGGGTGGATGTCATGGGTGAAAATTTTGTAATGCTCCCTCCTGTCATCACAGTAGGTACCCATGCTTGCCTCCTCATTGCCTGGGCAGCCTGGACATTGATTGCTGTCTTTGCTACACCAAATTTGGCCACACTTTGAATGAGCGGGACCTGTTGATAAGATGGAGACAGTTTAATTGAAGTCATGCTGACATCAGAGGAGACTTTAGTGGATGCACTGACAGGTGTTTGCACAGGTTGATCCTGGTTCTTTTCTGCATCTGTGTTGCTAAGCTCTAGAGCTTTCACATCTTTGTTGTCCACAGAATCCCTCTCTGGAATATCTTGCTGGTTAGTCTCATTCAGGACAGAAGGTCCTACATTTAAGTAGTCTTGATGAGCTAACTTGAGGTCAAGCTGGTTTGGTCGTTGTTGTTGTATCATTAGAGCTCTTGGAGCAGGTCGCATCTGATCTTTGCTGCCACAGTAGCCGTCACTAGTGCTGCCACTGTTTAGGCTATCTGTTGATACACTTGTGTGGGCAGTTTTGAGGCGCAAGAGGGCATGGGCTCTACTGAGACGTTCTCTGTGGGCCAGGCTGCTTGTATCAGAGAGACGGCAGGGGGAGCATGATTTTGCTCGGGCTTCATTGAGTTCATCTAGTCCATAAGGCCAGTCTGCCAGGTGATCCTCAGAGCTGAGGCTCAAACTGTCCTCCGAGGATGTGTGCATGGTGATGTCCTCGACTAATCTGTCGATCTTGGCAACCGTGTTGGTGATCTTTTTGGCTAGCTTCTCTGCAGCAGCAGATACCACATCGTCAGGAGGTGCATGTCTCTTCTCTGCCATCTGATGTGGTTCTACGTCTCTCTCCGGTTCACTTTCCCTCTTACGGGGCTGGTTCTGCAGGAAGTTAGAATTGGTAAGGAACATAGACAGCATAGAGAAGCTGCCAGTGTCCAGGCTACTGGAGATGTTGGGGGCCTCATCATCATCAAAACAACCAGAATCAGATGCATAATCCTTCGCCAGACTCTCAATGTGCCGTAGTGGCTTGTTGAGGGTTAGATGCTTGGGGCTCTGTTTCTCAAGAGTATCAAAGGTCTCTGCTAGGTGTTTGGCATCCAGCTCTGCCTCCAGTGCCTTTTGTTTCCTCATGTAGAGGGAAGGCATGCAGGAGCCAGGGGATACAACCGCAGCATCCTTATATTTCAGGGGTCGGTTGGTGAGGAGGTTTCTTAGAGCTGCAGCGCTGCCCATGGCTATCATCTTGTGCTTGGAATGGATAAGGTTGCGCAGCATGCTAACGGCTCCGAGGTCCCACAGCAGCTCCTGGTCTTTTGGACTCCGGGCTGAAAGGTTCCAGAGAGTCCCGCAGGCGTTGCTCACTATGGTCAGGCTGTGGGAGCGCAGGTGCTGCAGCAGAGTCTGGAGGCAGTTATGGTCCCTGAGGATTTGCCTGTGAAGAAAGAAAGAGAGATATTTTTTTTTACATCCAGCTTGCTGTAGTTATTGTTAGATAAAGACTGTGTCAGTGTTTTTACATGTTTTAGCTGATTTTTTAACAAATATAGATACTTTACATTACGGCTGGCCATTTTCCAAAATATAGTTTTTCCCATCTTTTAATGTGTTTTTCCCATTTCCATTCATTTCAGTATGGTATATAACTCACTATCTAACATCACTTTGTATCTGCTTTTATTGTTGTCAACTGTAAACTGTAAAGGTGTGGGCCGATTGGAAAAATCTAGACTATTATTAAACAACAATAATTACTTTGACAAGTTTTCACAGATCATCCATCGCAATTAAATTAAGTTGATTTTAATACCACACACAGATGAATGGAAAGATTTGATTCTGTCCCACTAGTTTCCAGTTTCATGATCAAAAAGGACGACATTTCTTTAGCAGTGTGACAGCAGGTATTTGAGGCTCAGAAACCGACCTGTAGTCTTCTCGTGTGGCGACCAGACTCGACACATTTCGGAGTATCCCTCCTCCGCTCTCGATGATGGCGAGTGAGTTGGTCTGACACCGGTACGTCAGAGTGCTGACCAAGAAGCCCAGAGCGCCGTCCACTGAGCAGATCGCCACCTTGTTGTCGATGCTGTGAGCCGACAGGTTCCACAGAGCGCTCAGAAGACTCTTCAAGGTCGACTCCTGCAGAACCAGCACAACAAACAAAGGTTTTATCAGGGTTACTCAGGCTGATTTATGTAATGCTTAGTAGTGGTTTAACATTTTGGGGAAATTCTTTAATTGTCTTTTTGTCTGAGAGTGAGATGTTCAGATGATAATTAATGTCTGTGTTTGGTCCAGAGCTGGAGTCAGAATGTGGTTAGCTTAGCTCAGTATAAAGCCTAGAAATAATAAGCCTGGCACAACAGCTGGGTACAGATCATCTTCACAAAATAAATCTCCTAAAATAAACCAGTTTTTCCTCTGATCAGCACATTGACTCTGCGTGGGTTGGTTTGTTTTAGTTACCTTGGTGGCCTGCAGGGCGCAGGTCATCAGTGCAGACACACAGCCGATGTCTCTGAGGACTCTCTTGCTGCTGATGTCAGCCCTCCAGGACAGATTCCTCAGGATGCTGGAGACCACCTGGTGAAGCTCCTCACTGTCGGAGGCCAGCTGGGCCACCAGAGCCTGGAGGCAGCTCTTCTTTGAGCACAGAGTTGCCTGAAGGAGGATGAACAGAACACAGGTTTCTAAACATATCTGAACGCCAGGGTGTGTTTGTCAGAGCTGGTGTCTGTTACAAGCTCAAGATCTGAATTTACACAAAGAGACAAATCAGTGCAGCTAAAAACAAACCTCACATCTGCAAGATCACAACCAGATCTCTACAATCTGGAAAATCCTTCATTAATCAGCTGTTTGCTTCACCTACAGTCTGCAGTCTGGTCCAGAAACCAAACCAGTAGTTTCTGCTTTAGGTTATTTCTCATTAAAACCAACTACCTAAGACCGTTTTATCCTGTTTCTGTCAAACATTACTGCTCCCACAGCTCCTGAGCTCCTGTCTGTTCGTACCTTGTTGACGACGTCTCCAAACGTCAGGTTAGTCAGAGCCATCCCTGCATACCGTCGCAGCGCCATGTTGATGGGATCGTTCTGCATCCCGTACATGTCCTGGTCCAGGTGGATCAGATCAGCCACCACCTGCAGACCACCTGGAGGACGACAGGAAAGTCTCAGCAACACGGCCTGGATATTTCACCAATGTGAGGACGAGGTCGGCGTTTCACAAACCTAATTCATTCATGGCTCGTCTGTACTCCTCTTCAAAGGAAAGCTTCATGATGGCGCACATGGCCTGACAGATCTGAGGGTCCACAGGTTCAGGAATATCTGCAGACAGGAAAACACAAGTCAGGAGACTTTTTATATCTGGTTTAGATCGTCTGTAACCAGCCTGTCAGGTCTGTGTGGACAGGACATTTATAAATCCACTGAATCTGATCTTTACTGCAAAGATTCAACAACAGTTTCAAGTTTTAAGACTGATGTTCATCAGAACCACAGATTTCACTAAGATACAAGAACAACAGGAGGTTCTCAAACAGAGTCAGATCTGATGCGTCCTGACTTATCTGTAAATCTGCTTCTCTAACTTTACACCTTTGTAAACTTCTGAAGTAGAGGGCCGATCAGATAATAGATAATTCTACACTTGGGAAAAACTGAATCCACTCATCGGCACAGTCACTCATCTTATGGTTTAAGTTCCATTAACTACTAGAGACAATATAAATGATCTTGGCCGTGTTTCTATCAGGTGAAAACATCTTCATTCATTCGGTCATTTCGATCACACTATCGTCTCCTGGATCTCCTGAATCACAACACCTCAAAAAAACAAACAAGGCTCAAACTAACTTGATAAGAGTAAAAAACTAGAGAAAACACAGGTGTTGACACGGCCATCCACCACCTGCTATCTCTTTATTTAGTTCTATGGTGATTGTATTGTCTTTGCTTGTTGCCTTGTTGTTTTATCATGTGGTGTGTTCAGTGTTATTTTAGAGAACCACAACATCAATAAAACCTAAACCTAAACCTGACTCACCGGTGGTCCTGGTTCCCCCGGGTGAAGGAGTCCCAGCGTGGCTCTCGATCCAGTCCCAGCCACTGTCACAGTAGGTCCGGATCTGCTCCAGCATGTGCAGGACCCTCATCTCCCGGCGGGCCTGGCCCTCGTCCTGCTGGGAGTAGATGATGTTGTGGAGGGCGGCGCTGGCTCTGGATTTGGCCTCTCGGCTGCAGCCTGCCGCCGTCGCCCCCCCACCCGCTGCCACCGTCTCTCCTGGACCGCCTCCGCCGCCTGGAGCTTCGTGCAGGATCTGGACCAGCAGGGGGACGCAGCCAGACTTTCTCATGGCGATGCAGCTGTCCTGAGAGCTGGACAGGGCCAGCAGAGTCCGGGACATCTCCTCCTTATCTCTGTTAGCGAGCATGGAGAGCAGCCAGAACACCATCTCCACCTGAGGAGAGGAGAGGAGAGGAGGGAGGAGAGGAGAGGAGAGGAGAGGAGAGAGGAGAGGAGGAGGGGAGAGGAGAGAGGAGAGGAGAATAGAGGAGGAGAGGAGAGAAGGAGAGAAGGAGAGAAGAGAGGAGAGAGGAGAGAAGAAGAGAGGAGAGGAGAGGAGAGAGGAGAGAAGAGGAGAGGAGAGGAGAGGTTTGGTTTTCAAAGTCCCTTTATTAAACCACTTCGCTAAACAACACCATGAACAAACAAAAAAAACACAACATTTTCCAACGTGAACAAAGGATCTCAAACAACTCAAAACAATCAACCATCAACTCATAGCTTCATACTCAGCTCCCCATCTTCTTCCACAGAGCACAACACCCCCCCCACAGCCCACACCCGTATGAAGTCCTGTAACTTGTCCATTGTTTTATAAAAAACATATTCCACCCTGAGTCGAGACTTTAACAGTCCCTCAAAGACTGGCACCAGGTCCAAGCACCCAGAACTCTGGGTCTTGTTCCTGCGTGTCAGCCAGATAGCCAGCTTTGCCGACCCAGATAAAAAGTTCAACAAAGTACAAACAGATTTCTCCTTTGCACAATATTTAGGACCAAAAATAAATAAATCAAAGGAAAAGCACACCCCGAATCCCTGAAACAACCTTTTTAACAGTTCAAACAGTGATTCTAGTCTACGACACTGAACAAACAAATGTTCAAGGGTTTCAGTCTGTGAACAGAACATACACTCCTCTCCCACCCCAGGATCCATGTGCGCTCTGTATCTGTTCGTAGCTATTGCACCGTGTACAACCCTCCACTGGAGGTCTGCTGTCCGCTTCTCAACGGGCAGCTTGTACAGGGACCGCCAGCTGCCCTTCGGGGAAGCGTCTGGGTCAAAGAACTCAGTCCACCCCGACTCCCTAACTTCAGAGAGGGACCGGAGATGGAGGACTTTAACACAGATCAGGTACAGATCCTTCTTCCCTACATCCTTGAACTTGTCCAGGTGTGGTGTTGTGAGAGACAGCAGCCGTCCCCTCCTCTCCCTCCACTCCCCCACTGCAGGGGAAACAGACAGAGCGGGGAAACTGTACTCACTGCCTTCGTTCCATTGTTCGCACAGGGTTCGGTCTCTTACAAAGGGTCTTAGATGGGGTGGAAAAGCCTCACAGACTTCTGCCACCACCCTGTTAAACAAACGAATGGAAGTAATTTTACTCCTCTCTCTCCGGACGTTAACCGGCACAGCAGTCAGCTTCATCAAATGGCCAACTTTGGTGCAACCAGCACCTCTGAGGCTGGTCCGCAGGCTGGCAGATTGCAGGGCTAGAGTCTTCAAGAAACCATTACAAAACAATGGCTCTTCAAAAACCCACATACCCGGAGTCTGATTGCCTGCACGCTGGAACATGAACCCCTGCCAGGCCTGCAGTACGGAACTGTAGAATGATGTAAGTCCAGACAGATCAAGATCTGCACTCTCTACCAGGAACAGTTGTTTATCGTAGTCCAAACGCCCAGCTCTTCTCAAGAGCAGCCGAGCTGTGTCTAGCCAGCTTGGACCACTGTTGTAAAGGATCCGCTGCGCTGTCTGTAGTCTAAAAGCAGCAACTTTGGACTGGATGTCAACAAGTCCTTGCCCACCCTCAGCTACAGGTAAGCACAAGGCTGCTGCCCGGATCCAGTGCTTACCAGACCAGAAAAAGTCCAGAATTGTCCTTTGAATGTCCTCTATGAAGCCCCTCGGCGGTGTCAGAGGGATAAGTTTGTGCCAGAGAGTCGAGGCAACCAAGTTATTAACAACCAGAACTCTTCCCCTATAAGACAGCTGGGGCAGCAACCATTTCCATCTAGACAACCGAGCGCACACTTCCTCCCTCATTCCCTCCCAGTTCCTTAACTTGTACCCCTCAGTGCCCAAAAAAACTCCCAACACCTTCAGCCCCTCCCTCTCCCATTTGAGACCTCCAGGCAGAAAAGGTACTGCCCGATCCCTCCATTGCCCTAACAAGAGTGCCTCACTTTTTGCCCAGTTCACCCCGTGCAGATGTTGCCTTCTCATAAAGAGACAAGGCGCCTTGCAGACACTGAACATCCTCCTGGTTGGACACAAAAATATTTATATCGTCTGCATAAGCAGACAATATTAAGGAACGTTCAAACCCGCAGGACCCAGGCAAAGAGAAACCGCTGAGCCGATCCCTCAACCTGCACAGCAGAGGTTCAATTGCTAGACTATATAACTGGCCAGAGATGGGACAACCTTGCCTTATGCCCCGCTGTACAGAGATTGGTCGGCTCAACCCTGCCCCTATTTTCACCAAGCACTGTGCATTACAATAAAGTAAACCCAACCAAGACACAAACCCATCACCAAAGCCAAAAGCCCTTAACGTGGAGAACAAGTATGAGTGATTCACCCTATCAAACGCTTTTTCCTGGTCTAGAGAAACAATACCAATATTTACATTGTGACATTTGCACACATCAATGACATCTCTAATTAGAAAAATGTTGTCCATGATATTCCGGTCCAAAACACAGTAGTTCTGATCCATATGGATAACATTGCCTAGTACTTCTTTAAGTCTATTGGATAGAGCTCTAGACAGTATTTTATAGTCAGAACAGAGCAAGGCAACTGGTCTCCAGTTCTTTAAAAGTGCCAAATCCCCCTTCTTGGGCAGCAGGGAGAGTACTGCCCTCTGACAGGACACCGGAAGACAACCAGTTTTATAGCACTCCATAAAAACTCCATGCAAGTCACGACCCATGATGTTCCAGAAGGTTTTAAAGAAGTCTATAGGCAGGCCATCTATCCCTGGTGCTCGTCCAGATGCCAACTGGTTGACGGCAGATGTTAGCTCCTCCAGAGTCAATTCTTTGTCCAGATCGGCTTTCTCCTCTGCACTGAGCTGAGGAAGATCCTTTAGAAGCTCCTCACGACACTCCCGATCACAGGGTTCTGATCTGAACAGGCCTGCATAGAAGTCCATGGCATGCTTCCTCATCACAGCTGGGTCAGTAGTAATGCTTCCCCCTGGTAGCTTTAAGCATGTCATTAGCTTTTTTTCTGCCACCGATCTCTCAAGGTTGAAAAAAAAAGAGCTTGGGGCATCCATGTCCTTGAGCTGAAGGAACCGGGATCGAACAAGGGCTCCCTTAACCCTCTCTTGCAAGAGTGAGCTCAGCTCCGACCTTTTCTTCTCCAGCAGAGGGCCACTCATGTCATTTACACTCCTATTCAAGCCTTCTTCGATGCTCTTGATATCAGACTCCAGGTCATTAATTACATTTTTTATCCTAGCAGAGGAATAGGAGGTGTACTGCTGACAAAAAACACGTATCTGTGCTTTTCCAACCTCCCACCACAACTTAAGGGAACAAAACTTTACTTTTTGAGTTCTCCAGTGATTCCAAAACCGTTCAAAATCCTGACAAAAGACTTTGTCAAGCAGCAATTTATTATTAAAGTGCCAACAGGACTTAGCCCGTGCACCTGATGAAAATGCTATTTCCACTGTCACTAAGTGGTGATCAGTAAAACCAACTGGATTTATATTGCAAGAAATCAATCTAGGGCTGAGAGTTTCTGAAATGTAAATTCTGTCTAATCTGGCTGCACAAACCTGGTTGTTGCAGACCCTCACCCATGTGTACTGTCGGGAACGTGGATGTTTTATTCTAAAAGAGTCAAACAAGTCCAGATGTAGCATGGCATTGCTCAGGGTCTGAGATGACTGTGGGGTGGGGTTCTTCGCCAATCCTGTCAGCAGTGAAATCTAAAGTGCAGTTGAAATCACCACCAATAATAATATACTCTTCCTGATGCATTATCAACTCATTTTTTAGCTGGGTGTAAAATCTTACTCTCTCTCTTCCACTGTTTGGGGCATAGATGTTGACGAAACAATAAACTGAGTCCTCTATGGATGCTCTAACAACGAGCAAACGGCCTTTAACTACTTCTGTGCAAGATAAAATAGATATAGTGACAGCTTCTCTAAAAAGAACAGCTACTCCTGCACTGAAATTTGTTCCATGGCTAAGCCTATGGGAAACCCTTCCACCACAGACCCCAGTCTGTCTCATCTTGTATGACTGTATGTGTCTCCTGTAAGAACAACACATCAATCTTTTTTTGATCTGAGATCTCAGATATTAAAGCCCTTTTCTGTCTATCCCTCCCACCATTTATGTTAAGAGACCCTACTTTAAGGCTCCTCATAGATAGGCCAGAGAAGGAACACAGACAGATAGAAACAGTTAAAAAACAGAGGAGAGAGAGAAACACCCAGTGATGCATCATCATTTCATTTTTTGACTCTTCTGGTTTTACCGCTGATTTTTCTCAGAGTGGTGATATGTTTTTTAAGACGGAAACGCTTTTTTTCATCCAGCAGGTCAAAACCCACTTGTCTTTTATGTACATTCACCGATCTAATGAATTTGTCAGTATCCCTAAAGTAATCCTCCACTTTGATAGATTTTTTGAAAGTTTCATCCAAAAACAGATTTATCTCCTCCAAAGAGTACAGGTCAGTGCTCATGCAGGGTGCCTCAGAGATGGACACACTGTCTGACTCATATTCATCATCCATGTCCTCCCGTGCACATGAGGCCTGGCTGTTAACAGCAAGTTCTCATCACTGAATGCCACTTCCTGATTAAGATGACTCTTTGGGACAATTCCTTTGTTCTCAACCAGCCCTGTTACCGTGTTATTGTCAGCCGCCTGAGAGGGGCTCGAACCAACCACATCTACAGACTCCTGACCTGCAGTCACGCTCATCGTAGCACTGTTATCTCCGAGAGCAGTGGACCTCTCTCTTCCCTGACAACACAACTCATTGTTCATATTAGTCTCCGGAGCCGAAGCTCCCGCGGGGCATCGGCCTCCGGCGCGCCGGTCGCAGACCCGCCAGCCGCGGAAGCGACACACCCGCTGCTCCGGCACGAGCGGAGCCGCTCGCATTCTCCCCCTGCTGCTTGTGTGGACACGCAAACCGTTTATGCCCCACATCACCACATTCAAAACACTTCATCTGTCCTGAACTCGCATACACCATGTAAGAAGCGTCGCCTTGTTTAACACGGAAAGACACCTCCAAAGTCTGTGTCGGCGAGTCCAGGAACATGAACACCTGTCTCCTCAGAGACTGGACATGCTTCAGTTTGGGTCTTTACACCCCAAACTCACAGTTTTAAACCCGCTGGCAAACTTTCCAAACCGGCGAAGCTCCTTCTCTATTAGCTCGTTTGGAATGAACGGCGGAACACCGGATACGGTGATCCGCGTTGAGGGAGCTGTCAGCGGGGAGACCTGCACAAACAGGTCCCCGATGAACACGCCGCTCTCAATCAACTGAAAAACGTGAGGTTCACTTTTCAGGAACACGACAACCGCCTTGTTCATGCGAGAGGCAAACAAGATGTTGTCATGTCCTACCTGCTCACCTGCCGCCAAAAGAACCTCCTCCACGGAGACTGAACTGTCTGGAGGAACTATCCGAGCACCATGCCGGATAGTTGGAGGAGGCGTCGCAGACGCCATACCTCCTGACAGCAGCTAATGTTACAGACGAATAAAGAAAACTGTCTTACCTGATAATGCAACAGAAAACAGTGGAAACACCAGTTGAAAAACAGACCAGAAAACCAGTTTAAACTCCGCGCCACTCACACACCACCACCACCACTCACACTCACAGTCACCGG
>NC_066849.1:27494866-27529700 GCF_001640805.2 Lates calcarifer | reverse complement strand
CTTCACACCAGAGTTTATTCACTCAGTCTGTTGCACTTTGGCTTTTATCCAAACAACAGTTTCTGTTCGGTTTTATCAGACTCTGGTTTTGTAGTAATTCTCTGGTTGATTTACCAATCAGTAGTTTCACAAAACTAATGTTAATTGATTATGGCTGATATTTTATGGCAGTCAGAGCTTGAATATATAAAAAATATGAAGATAAATAAACTAAGTATCGATGAAACCTCGCAGTCCTGCAGTAGAATCAGTTTGTTACAGCAGAGGAGTTTAACTGAGCAGGGAACAGCAGTCTATTCATACCACACTGATGCTCATACAGTGGATCAGTAACACACACACACACACTGAGGCAGGACATGATGTCAGTGTAGTGCCTGGTGCACAGTGTCCCTCAGCCTGTGCAGCGAAGTTAAAGCAGATTATCGTCAGAGAGCGACAGCAGAGCAGAGCGGCCTCCATGAGTGAACAGCAACATAAGCTGATCAGAGGTAGGACACGTTTTTTACTCAACTTCCTGTCTGGATCTGACAGGTGACATCTGAATATCTGCAGGAGAATCAGTCATTTATCACACAGTGTTTGTTTCTCAACCTTCTTCTTAAAGTCTGTCCACATCCATGTTTGATGGCACTGTTTTAATCATTCATCACACAGCTTGTCTAAATTTGTTTTTATCACCTTGGAAATATTTCAAAAAGAAGATTTTAAATTCTAGAGATGCAGAAACAGTACATGTTTTCATCTCAACCAAAAACGTCTGAATCGACCACAGACTGTTCAGATCTCGTCTTCTACTGGAAACTAAGAGGAACAACCACATCACACCTGTTCAGCCGCTTTACGCTGACTCCCTGTTGATTTTAAGATCTTGTTGATCGCCTCTAAGACTCTTCATGGCTCCTGATTATATTTTAGTTCTTTAATGAACCTGGAGATCCTCAGGCAGAGATCTCCTGACTGTTCCAGAGACCAGGCTGAAAACTAAAGGCAACAGAGTCTTTAGGACCTGAGGCTCTGAGGAAATAATCCTATCTGAATCCTTGTCATCTTTTAAGTCTCGTCTTAAAACATAATTCTACTGGAAAACACCTGAGCTGTCTGTTTACTTCAGCTGTGCTTTATAACATGTTTTTAAATGTGTCTGTCGTCAGGTGCCGTCTCAGTGACTGGACTCTACCTGGTGTATGGATATGGTGCCTCCCTGCTCTGCAACCTGATCGGTTTCGTCTATCCAGCTTATTATTCGTGAGTGTTTCTTATTTTGACAGTGCTCTGCTTGTTGCAGTTCCCTCCTTCACAGAGACAACATTAAACCACTGACAGATGACGTGAATAATATCTGGTTACAGTCCAATGTTCTGCAGGGAAACCCTGGCTCCTTCATTCATCTGGATCCCGATCTGATCCAGCATCTAAACCAGCATCTGTGGGATGATCCGGAACAAACTAGATCCATGGAGCCCTGCACCCACAGGACCCACAGGAACCACTGCCAATGTCCAAGTGCCAGACACCACAGGACACCGCCAGAGGTCCTGCATCCATGCCCCTACTGGTCAGAGCTGTTTGGGCAACACAAGAGGGACCTATACATAATAAGGCAGGCTCCTCAGATACTGAATCAGATTGGGATCTGGGGAGTTACAGCAATG
Source organism: Lates calcarifer (assembly GCF_001640805.2). NCBI lineage: Eukaryota > Metazoa > Chordata > Actinopteri > Centropomidae > Lates > Lates calcarifer. The sequence continues at coordinate 27,528,045 of NC_066849.1, read as the reverse complement.
TTTAGGTGGGCGGTAAATGTCAAAGTAAAATCCAGATGAAATGAAGGAAGGAGTGTTTCCCTGCAGAACACTGGACTGTAACCAGATGTTATTCACTTCATCTGTCAGTGGTTAATGTTGAGTTTGTTGAGATCTTGTCTAAAGTTAGATAGCAGGTCACACTGGTGTTTTCAGTAGATCAGCGTCTGTCATTAACATTGTTCCCACCTATAAGTAGGTTTGGATGATTTCAACAGTTGAATCACTGTTAATTCTGAATGGAGGATGCACTGAAATCAGTCACAGTTGTCAAAAATCCAACAACGACTCCTGATTGTTTCCTGCATCACTTCCTTTTAACCTCTGCACGTTGAGATCCCAAATTAAAAACAGAGAGAACAGACGCTAGGTGTTCAAGATGTTATTATGCAGGTCACGGGTTAAATCCAGGTGTAAACAGGGTCTCTGGTCATTTCCACTTGTATCTGCAGAATCAAAGCCATCGAAAGTCCAAGCAAAGAAGACGACACCAAATGGCTGACGTACTGGGTGGTGTATGGCGTCTTCAGCTTGGGCGAGTTCTTCTCCGATATTTTCCTCTACTGGTTTCCATTTTACTACGCTTTTAAGGTGAGAAAACATAGAACCTGTGTCACAGCCTCACAGCATTGATATTCTCACTTCGATTTATTTAAATGTTTGTTCTGTCCTGGATGTTGGAGGACAATAAAACTAAACAAACGTCCCTCTGTTGGTCTATCCTCTGTGGTTCCAGTGTCTCTTCCTGTTTGTGGTGCATGGCCCCGATGTCATGGAACGGCTCCCAGGTCATCTACAACAAAGTGGTTCGGCCCGTCTTCCTCCGCCATGAGGCCACGGTGGACAACATGGTGAGCAAATCTCAGTGGGAAGGCCATGAGCGCCGCCGAGAACCTCACCAGAGAAGGTACAGACCAGTGTAGTTAGTAACACACCAGTCCAGCATAAAACCTTGTTAAAAATCAGATTAAATATTCCTGTTCTTCTCTTCAGTCTTGTCCAACCTGGTGAAGAATAAAGCTCTGGTGACTCCGGTGTCGCCGGTTGCTCAGTCTGAAGCTAAAAGTTTACCAAGCTCATCAACGGCAGCATCATCATCTAAAACAGCTCCATCACAGCCGAGTGACGAACGGCCGGTACGTATCTGCCACGACTAACTAGTCCACCTTAAAGAACTCTGAGTCATTTAAACAAAGTCAGAAATCAACCACTTCTACCTTTAGACATGTTTGGATTTCATACGACCACATCTGAAGACAGAAGTAAGAGAAAACTTTAGATGATGGTTTCACATCTGACCAGTCACATCACACCATCCCATGACAGACAGATTATCTATTATGAAAACTATGGCTTAAAATATTTATTGACCTTTCTCCACAATGAAACTGAGACGAAAACCCCAAAACCTTCGAAAAGAAAAACTGATGAGATGAGCTAAAGTTTCTATTTGTGTGTTTGTTTAAATCAATAATCTGGAAACAAACACAACAGTTTGGAGAGATTTTCTTTCTTGACGTTGAAAACAGCTGCTGTCAAAAACAGTCTCACCACAGTAGCTGTTCTGGAGCTTTCAATCACATCACACAGTCTTCCTCAGCAGGTGGATTGTTGTTTTGTCATCTGTGCTTTTCTCTTTGTGTAGAAATTAAACAATGACATGCATCATAATCTGAGATCAGAGGTGTTGCTGTCTGTATTCTTGATCTTTGTACAGAGCTAGGCTAACAGTTTCCCCCTGCTTCCAGTCACTATGCTAAACTACGCTAATTACACCCTGACTCCAGCTCAGTATAATAAGCACACCAATGCATTACTCTAACAGCGGATTCCTCCTCTCCTCATAGAGATAGATCACATAGATGTTGAGCACCTTCCTGAGTGTTGAGGTCTGTTCTCGGCTCCAGTTTCTGGATGTGATTTGCTGTTTCTGGGTTTAGGCCTTTTAGACTTGCTGTATCTTCATTTTGTCAGATATTCTCAGTGTGGTCTTGCTTGGCAGGGCTGTGGGATGGTTGTTTTGTCCGTCTGTCCGTCCAGGTTTCTTCATCACATTCCTGCTCTCCAGAGGATGAACTTTAAGACAGTATTATACTTTGTACCTGTCTATGTATGGTCTGCTCACCTACAGTGCCTTCATCCTGGAGTTGGACTAGAAAGAGTAAAAATAAGGACAACTACATTTCTGTTTGTGTGTTGGCAAAGGATTATAGCTGAGGTTTTAGAGTTTAATGACTGTACAACCTTCTTTCTCCACCCCTTAGGACAAACTTTAAAGTCACAGCAGAAACTGGCCCAGAAATGTTTAAAGCAGCTGCTGGAAACCTGTGAGAACCTATCAACTAACATGATGCATGTTACAGCAGCTGGTAGCAGTGATGATGCTAAATGAGGATATACACAACATTAGCTCCACAGGTAGAGAGAAGTGAGCAACGTTAACATGAGAAGCTAATGTTGTCCTGCTGTGAAAGGTTCTGAGCGTAGACTCTGATTTTGTGTGATACGTTCGTTGGTTTATATAATGTAAAGTAGTTAGCACATGAGGACTAAACGTGCTAACCCAGCTGTCTTGTCACCTGTTCCAGCCTTTCCTGGGTTAACCAGTACTTGGTAAGTCCACTGGTTTGGTGTCAGTAGTGTGTTTTACCAGACAGTGAATGTGGTGTGAAGAGAAGTAGCCTGAACCCCAATGACCCTCGTACAAAACATCAGCCCTGTCATGGTTTAAAGCTAAAGCTGCTTTCTTCTTCGGTGGTGGTGCTGGACTGCAGATTTGGCTGCAGCAGCAGATGGAGCTGGAGATCTAACACCCCCTCCCATCCCTCCTCCCCCATCCTCACCTGCTGCTCTTAATAGCTTCAGCGCTCCCTGACTGATCTGCTTATTGGTTTTTAAAACATTACAAAGAATAATAGAAAAGGAATTACAGTTTTCTGTTCATCTAAAGTCTAAACTGTGTAGAAGTTTCTCTAAATTCTTTATAAGAGAGGGAGAAGTAAAGTGGTAAAGTTTTCTTATGTGACGTTTTACTTGTTTTTATTTTTTGCCTGTTTGTGTCACATGTCTGCCCATCAGGATGAAGTCAGTGTAGACTGATGGTAAGTCACAGAGAGACTGTCCTCCAGTAAAAACAACCACATACGTTGTTGGTGCCACAGCTTATACAGAGCTGTAGCTCCGGTTCGTTGTCCTCCGGGTACGCTCTTATGGGACGTATCTGAGGGCAGGAACAAGCGGCCGTTCAGGTCGGAGGACTTGTTGGATTATTTCATGTTGAAACGAACTGTGTAAAGTTTTGTGATCTTGTCTTGGGTATTTTAAGATCTTAAAACAGTTACTTCCTCGTGCTGACAGAATAATGTCTTTGTAATCCTGTGGAATAAAGTTTGTTAAGTCAAAATCACTGGAAAACAACCGACCTGCTGTCACACAGTCTGACAGAGTTCACATAGACTCTCTTATCTGAATGAAAACAGAAGACATTTACTGTCTATTACGGTTATTACTTTTAGATTTAATGGTTAAATCATAAATCCATAAAACAGTTTGTGACTTGAGCAGCTTGTTTCTTGGTTTTCAGTCCAGGTAGCAGCAGCAGAGGAAGAGGAGGAGACTCGGTGAGGAATCATCTTCCATCCTGATGGATCCCAACAGGAAAAATCCTCCTGTCAAAGAGACTGAATTCTTTTTTATATGAGATACGTTATATTTCTACAGCAGTCTAACAGGAAGTCACAGAGTCACAGAGTAGAAACCTCTGACCCTGCACCACACTGATGTTTCTTATTGTTGTTTTCAGTTTGTTTATATTTATGGATGTTTTTGCTTGTTTAGATGAGAAGCACCTGGAACCAGCTGTTAGTGTTGATCAGGTTCTCCACCAGGGGGCGACGTTTCCATCAGAGCAGAACATGATAATGACAGAAACAGCTGCTGAGGTTTAAACAGCTGAGTCACAGCTGCACTTTATTTATTTATTTGTTTTTATTGTGTGTGTGTGTGTGTGTGTGTGTGTTTTAGGACCACTTCCACTTGTATTTTGGTCCGAGTATAAAAACTGCAGCAGTTATTATTTTTCCTGCCCCTTGTTCTGGTCCTGGTCCTGAACCCTGACCTAGTCTTGGTCTCAGTTCTGGTCCTCGTTTTAATCTAAAGGTCCTGATTCTGAATTTGGTCACAGTCCTGGTTCTAGTGCTGGTCTTGGGTCAAACCCCATTTCTGGTACTGCCCCTGGTTCTGGTTCTGGTTCTGGTTCTGGTTCTCTGTGTTTCTCATCACTATGTTGTTGTTATTTATCTATTTATTTATTATTTGTTTATAAATGACATTATGACCTTTACATGATGATAAGAAATAAAAAGTTCTGATCTGAATGAAATAAAATGATTCTCTGTGAAGCAGCAAGTTTTAATACAATTTATTAAATAAATATAAAAATGTATAAAAGCCTCATTAAGTTCAGTTCAAGAGGAAACAGGAAGTGTTTTCTGAGGAGATGAGCTTCACCGTTTCCAGTCTGATCTCAAGCAAATGATGTTTTAAATAAAGTTAGTTTAAAAAAAACAACAACTGTCAGTGCAGCCGGAAACGACTTCAGAATAAAAGACTGAAAACATGAAACTTATACTATCACACGTTTAGTCAAACATTCATCTTCAGAATCAGGCTGGAAAGTAACTAAGTACTTAGTAACTTCGTATTGACCCAATTATTGTATTTAAGTACAATTCTGAGGTACTTGTACTTTACTTTAGTATTTCCATCTTACGATACCTCTACTCCATTACTTTAAAGTCAGAATAATACTGTACTTTTTACGGATTTAGTTACCGGTTACTTTTCAGATTGAGATTTTGCGTTAAAAATGCGGTAAACTCATAAATGGAACACAGTGTTAAAAAGAAGATGGAGAATTTACAGTTCAATACACTATAAATCACATTAGAAATCTATGAGATATTAAATTACAATTAAACAGCAAGTAGAGCAAGTAAGTGAGTGAAATAATACACAATGATAAAAATTAAAAATGAAAAACCCTGTGTCTTTGTACTTTAATGTTTTTCTTCTGACTGTAAATCTTCAGTTCGTTTTAGCTTTAATCCTCGGTTAGGATTTTATTTTGAAATCTGTGACCGGAAGTACTTTTTTTCCTTTTGTAGCCGCTGTAGCCCTGAAGCTCCACCAGTGAACCACACTAACGAACCTGCACACGATCTATTAAACATGGGGCCGACAGGTGAGTCATCTCCTCTCGTTTTTAAGGTAACGGACACACGTTAGAGTGAAATTATTTCTGCGAGCGGCGGCTTTTCTCTCTCCGTTTGTCTCTGTGTTCATTTATAGATAATTAGCGTCTTAGTGCTAACGTTAGCTAGCTGCTGTGCTGCAGGCTACAGTCACCTGAGCCAGGTAATTCAAATTCACCTGAGGGGTAACGTGTCTGTCGGTTTAGTGGGTAACAGCCGGGAGAAAGCCGGTGTGTGGGTTAAACCTGCGGCTCGTTTTTCCGCAGTTTTGACTTTATTCTCTGCTGTTTATGTAGCATGTTAGCTCGCTGTGCTTACTCACTGAGCTAGCTAACTAACTTACCAACCGACTAACGACCCTGCTAACTAACTAGCTGACTAATTAAATAACTAACTGACTGACTGGAGGCTGTAATTTCATCCACAGACACAGCTTGGGTGACAGATGTGTCTCCCGGAGCCTCCTGTCATAACTGCATGAGAAAAAAAATGCGCCGAACTCCGTTTAAAAATCTGTCAATTTAAAGAAAACACATCGTCGTTGAACCTTTTTAAAACGCTTAAAACAAAACTGAATATTTTATCTAATTCGCCATAATCTGTTAATGAAATCGGCTGAAACAGCTGATCCCCAAACAGCCCTCCTTCACTCTGTCACTGTTTTTGGTGAGAAAGCAAACTGGCATCATCTCTTTCAACAAGACTGAAAACCTTTTCCAAACGGTCCTGATCTGCTGATGAGTCCGGCACTTGGCTGATTCTCCAGAAAACACGGGTTTAGATAAAGTTAGATAAAAGTTCTGTCTGGTGTTGTCACGTGTTGTTTCAGGGTTTGTGTTTAGTCCAGTGAGTCACTTTTAAATTTAGCAGATATTTGAACGAAGTTTGTAAGATGAGAGCTTCTCACAGAGCCAGGAACTCCAGCTTTAAACAGTAAACAGTTTGATGTTTTCACTTGTTATGTCCAAATATTTGAGAATTTGATGTTTTTCTTCTCACATATGAGAATAAACTGAATACATTTGGGTTTTAGACAAGACGAGTCGGAGATGTAGGAGATGATAACAGGAATTTTCACAGTTTTCTGACATTGTATGAAGAAGAAGCAGATGGTTTTCATTCATGTGACATAGAAAAGTTGAGCTCTGACTGTTGGTAAGGACAGAGCAGGACTTTTACCTGTAACAGAGTGATTTACAGAGACCTGTCCTGTCTCATAACATCTTGTTTTATCTTGACAGAGAGATCTACAGTAAAAACATTTGAACATACACTAAGGTGTTAATTAAAGTGGAGTATCTCATGATGTCCTGTGACGTCCTCACCTGTCCTGTCGTCCTTGTCGTCCATCAGGTGAGGTGGTGTTTGGCAGCCCGGTTCCGGTCTGCTCTGAGAACCGACTGCGTTGGGACCTGAGCCCTGAGCAGATCCAGCAGCTTTCCGACGAGCTCATCGCCAACACCAAGATGGTTTATGACCGCGTCGGAGCGCTCGACCTCGACGGCGTCACCTTCGAGAACACGCTGAAGGCCCTCGCTGACGTGGAGGTCGAGTACACCGGTGAGTGTCTGATCACTTTCACTCCTGGAGAATTAAAAACATGCGACAACATGTTATTCACTGTCTGTCTGTCAAAGAGAAAAGTCTTGTGTTTTTATGAAACATCAGTGTGAGAGCATGACTCAGAGAACATGATGCTGAGTCTGTATGTTCCACGTACGTGACGCCACAAATCAAAATATATTTAATTTATTTTCACTTTAGAGAAAAAAAAGCAGCAAAGTTTCACAAATGAGAAACTGGAACCAGAGAGTTATAGATTTATTATAATCTGAATAAATCAGATTGTTTTTCTGCTGATCAATCTGTTGTTTCAGGTAGAAATGACTTTAAAGACCCTTCACTCCTCCTCAGCTATTTCCACTTCTTCTGGTTCAGGATTAGTCCTCTGGTCTGGTTTAGGCTGGTTGGACCTGTGCTGGTCCTTACAGGAGGTCTCTGAGGTCTGGTAGAAAAAACTACAGGTGTAGGTCTGTTCAGTCACTGTGAGTGAAATCAGCTGGACGTGTGCAGACCTGACTGGAGATAAGCTGATAGATAAAGCAGTCAGATAAACTGTAATAACATCACTGCTCCGTTGTTCTTCTTTCATTTACATTAGGTGATAGACAGAAAATTAGTTTGATGATTGATCAATTTTCAATCAAAAATACTAAAGATTCCGGTGTTTCAGCTCCTCAGACGTGAGGATCTGTTGGTTCAGTTAGTGTTTTAAAGCTGAAGTCCTCCTCTATCATCAGAGGATGATAATATTTTATTAAATATTACTTCAGGCTTATTAATCTGCAGGGAGATGATCAATGGAACGACATCGTAAAACAAAGACCATCATCTCCTGATCTAATCTAGACCAGGTTCACTAATCCAGACCTCTGACCAGAGCTGCAGAGCTGGGATGATTTTAATTGATCATTCAACAGAAAATCAGTTCATCGTTTGTTATTTTAAAGGTAGAAATATAAAACCTTACCTCTCGGTACCTGCGGTTCGTTTCTGATGATTAATAATCAGCAGATCAATCAATCATGACAGTAACTGTCAGATTTATGACCTGTTTATGCAACTGTATCTGCGATTTGTTGACGTCATTTGTGAGACATTCAAGTTGCAGGTTGTACACTAATCAGGAGGGTCAGGGGTTCGATCCCCGGCTCCTCGTCGTGCCCTTGAGCAAGATACTGAACCTCAAAATGACCCTGATGGAGTCTCAGTGATCAATATGTGTAGAAAACCTTTATATGAATACAGCGAATTTACCTTTAACATGTCGTTGATCTGCAACTCCTCAAGTCTGAAAACAACTGAATTTAGTTTTCTCCAAATAATAATCAGTCAATATTAAAGAGGTATTAAATATTAAATCTGGTCTCCTGTGGACGGAGACTGACGGTGGATTGTGCTGCAGGAGGCTGTTCAGTCCTGCTTTATAAATAAAGTTATTCTTGGTCATATCATCCCATCTGACTCTGCAGTATTAAGGTGAAAAAATAAGGTATTTTTAGATGAAAAGTCTGTAGAAACAGAGACGGAGCTGAAGTCAAAGTTTGTATAAAGCAGCTGAATTAAATCATCAGTTTCACCAGTTTCATGTGAGAAACCATCGAATCAGAATATTTAATCTGACGTCGTCAAGGTTCTTTCACTGATCTTCAGTAGTTTTAACCCTGAAGTTATCTGGTTAACCCACTAATCCTGCTTCCTGAGCTGAACCCAGGACACTGGTTTGGAAACTGTTCTTTGGCGGTGCGTTCAAGGACACTCTGATATCTGAGATTTGTTAAATCACCCACACATGCACCAACAAGGAGAAGTTTCAAACTAAAATACAAAAACTAGCAGTAAATCAAACTCGTTTTAGTTTTCAGAGACTAAAACTGACAGAAATCAAGTGGCTGAAATGTGCCTAAGCTTCTTATAGCAGCTGGAACAATGTGAGCGGCTTCTTTTAAAGCGAGCCTCCAGATATTTCTGTACAGCGGACGGACGCTGAACCTGAATGTAAAGAGGTCAAACAGCGTGAACCTGACAGCAACAGGCAGGTCGGACGTCCATTGTGAGCTGTGCAGCGAAGCTCTGAGTCAGCACAGTCAGTATGTGAAGGTAAAGACTCATCAGCAGTTTGCAGAGAAAGCAGCTGAACCAGCTGCTGCAGCTACAATAGACTCAGAGGCTTTGTTTGGAGGCAGCTGAAAACCTGAAAACACCTCCGACACAGAAACACTTTCTACTGCAGCTCCGAGTCCATCACCACATCACAGAGAGTCATCAGGGTCAGAGAGAGAGGCTGGAGGAAGGAAAACCAGTCAGTGCTGCTTATCTCACTGTGGAAAATGAAAATGTAGAGACGGAATGGTAAACAACAAACAAAACTGACACTGAAACAATGATAAGAAAACCAGTTATACAGATCAATGAAGCTGATAGCTGCATGTTTGTCCTGGGAATGTGCACAGCTAAAGCAGAGACTACTGATGTTACGCTGAGTTAAAACTGCTGTTTACAGTTTGTAATGGCCGGAAAGTTATGCATTATAAAATGAATAGATACCAAGTTTATCTCACTTTTCACACTCACTGTTCCTGCAACAAATAAACAAAACCTGGAGTGAAGAGTTTATCATGTGATAAAAAATAATCACTTAGAAAAATCAACTAACAACAAAAGACACAAACAACAAACCCATGAAATGATTCTTTAATCAGTGGTTTGGCAAGAATTTCATTGATACTAATTTGATCATGTTCTGAAATAAGTTTTTTAATTAAAATAAAAAATTACAGGTTACAGCTTCAGTAGAGATTTTTAAAATCATAATATTTGATTGTTTTTGGCTGTTGTTGCAGAAGAAGAAATGAGCAGAGCCTCATAAATAAATAAAGAATTTCAAGAAGTGATGTTGCTGTGGCGTCTTCTCTAACTGACTCCACCCCCTCTCTTGTTTAACCCCGCCCCCGTTTTTCAGTCCAGAGGAACATGTTGGACTTCCCGCAGCACGTGTCTCCTTGTAAGGAGGTCCGAGCGGCGAGCACCGAGGCCGACAAACGTCTGTCGGAGTTCGACGTGGAGATGAGCATGAGGGAGGACGTCTACCAGAGGATCGTCGCTCTGGAGGTGAGCTGACGGACGCAGAGCTGACCAATCAGCAGACAGATCAATAGGTAGATGAACGGAGAGGCGATTGGTTGATCGGTCTGTCGGCCATCTTGGCTCCTTCTCAGCTTCCACCTCTCGTGTTTCACCTGTTAACCTGATGTTTGGTTCCTGGTCTCAGGAGGTGGAAACCAGCGTCTTATGTCCTGTAAATGTAGGACTTGTAGCTGCTCTGATGACATTTGAACCTGTTTCTAAGTGTTTCTCATTCTCACTGGGTGTTTGTGTTTCCTGTGCAGAAGAAGGTCGATGCTGAGAGCCTCACTGCAGAGTCCAAGCGTTACATGGAACGACTGATCAAACTGGGGAAGAGGAACGGCCTCCACCTGCCCAAAGAGACGCAAGAGGTGACTGGAAAAAGTTTAAAGCTCGGCAGCAGCAGCTCCAGTGTTTGATCTCATTGGTTAATGTTGATTATCTTCAGTTTCTACAGTAGATGTTAACGTTGGCATCTCCTCCTTCTCTGTAACAGGAAATCAAAACCATCAAGAAGAAGCTGAGCAACCTGTGCATCGACTTCAACAAGAACCTGAACGAGGACACCACCAGTCTGTCCTTCACCAGAGACGAGCTGGGTGAGTCTACCACTCCGTACTGGACCTTTCAGTCACTCAGACCTGGTCTTCTCCCTCTTCCTGTTTTGGTATTAAGACCTGTTGGTTTTCAGGCGGCCTCCCTGAGGACTTCCTGAGCTCTCTGGAGAAAGACGGAGAGAAGCTGAAGGTCACTCTGAAGTATCCTCATTACTTCCCCACCATGAAGAAATGCTTCGTCCCAGAAACCCGCAGGAAGCTGGAGGAGGCCTTCAACTCCCGCTGCAAAGAGGTAAGACGGCGTTAGCTGCCGTTTCTTGTCTTACAAACAGCAACATGAAGATGTTCCTCAGTTTTATTAACAACCAGTTTCTTTAGAAAATAATCTGTAGCTCAGAAGCTAAAGGAAGCTGTTCTTTATGTTCACAACCATGTAAGAGATCAGTGTGGTTCATTAAAACTTGGATCTTGAGGTGGTGTTTTTATCACGTCAGTCAGTAATAATGACGCTGTAGTCAACATGGAGCCGTCGGGTCAGACCAGCAGGAAACTGTAGTTCTCCTCTAAAGGTCTGAGCTGTTTGTTCTCAGGAGAACTCGTCCATCCTAAAGGAGCTGGTGGAGCTTCGGGCTCAGAAGAGTTCTCTGCTCGGCTTCACCACGCACGCCGACTTCGTCCTGGAGATGAACATGGCCAAGTCTGGAAAGAAAGTGGCTGGCTTCCTGGGTGAGTCCTGCTGAACAGACGGACTGATAGACGGAGATAAACTGATGAGCTCAGTAAACTGGTTCAGACAGTGAAGTAACCAGACTCCACAGTGACGTCCTCTGTGTTTAGACAGCTTCAGTTTTCTTACCTGTGCTTTCTGACACCTGATACGACTTGAAACAAACCACAGCTGAAACAAAAACCTGCTCATGTCAGAAATAATCAAACTTGGCTTCATGTTTTCTGGTAGTTTAATCTGCTGCTGCGTGAATGGTTTGAAAAACATTTAGAGTTTGATTTCCACTGCGAGGAGGAGTCGACCTTCTTTTCCTGACTCCTCTCGCTCTCTGTCGTCCTTCAGAGGAGCTGGCTCGTAAGCTGAAGCCTCTGGGCGACGAGGAGCGAGCGGTCATCCTCAAACTGAAGGAGAAGGAGTGTCAGAAACGAAACCTGCCGTTCAACGGAGAGCTGCACGCCTGGGACACCCGCTACTTCATGACCCAGGTAAGAGCTGCTCACCTGAGAAACCACAGCCAGACTCCTCCAGCTGCTTCACTCTGATTTTTATCTCATTAGGGCCATTGCACCTGAATATTTATATGTTTAAACATAAACATATTTTAGGGGTCTTGTGCACGTGTAAAATGAGTCGATAGCGCCCCCCGGAATTTTTCAAAAACCCCCTGTCATTGGGCTTGGTTTGTCAAAGTCTCTTGACCTGGCCTAATACCTACAGGACATTGGCCATTTTTATTTTAATACACAAATTTAGCTCATTTTTCATCATTTACAGACGTCGTATTAGAACAAACACCTCCTGCAGATTTTATCTTAATGACCTCAAACTCCGTCAGTATCATCTAAAGACCTTTGTGATTAAAAGTTATTAAAAGCTTCAGTAAGAACAGGAAGTTGCTGTAACTCAAAAATACTTTGTCCAATCTGCCCCAAACTTAACATGTTTGATGATTCACACATTAACTTCATAATAACGCTTCATAATTTAATTAATCCCTCCTACCAGGTTGTACCAAACAACCAGCCGTGGCCCGTTCAACGCTGCCTCCAGCTTTATTTTTCATTTATTTATGGATCTATAAGACACAGAGAATCTTTAAAGGCAGAAACACTTCAGTTCAAACTTAACAAACACAGCTGCTGTTTTCCTGAGCTGTACAGGCAGGAGTCCACCAACCTGAATTTCCTTTTTTCCTCCTCCTCCTCCTCCTCCTCCTCCTTCAGGTGGAGGAGACTCAGTATGCGGTGGACCAGAACCTGCTGAAGGAGTACTTCCCCATGGAGGTGGTGACTCAGGGTCTGCTGGACATCTACCAGGAGCTACTCGGTCTGTCCTTTGAGCAGGTGGACGGAGCGGCCGTCTGGCATCCTGACGTCACTCTGTACTGTGTGAAGGACCGCAGCACTGGACAGGTGGTCGGCCAGTTCTACCTGGACCTCTACCCCAGGTGAGATGACACGTGGCTTTGGCTAATGTGACGTACTGAGCCGTACAGTACAGTCAGCTCAGTCCTCAGGTGTCCTCACTGTCTTCATGTCGTACCTGTCCTGTGCAGGGAGGGGAAGTACGGTCACGCCGCCTGTTTCGGCCTCCAGCCCGGCTGCCTGCTGCCCGACGGCACGCGGCAGATGTCGGTGGCGGCCATGGTGGCCAACTTCAGCAAGCCGACGGCCGACGCTCCGTCTCTCCTGCAGCACGACGAGGTGGAGACGTACTTCCACGAGTTCGGCCACGTCATGCACCAACTCTGTGCCGAGGTCAGTGGATAAACCAGAGGATTTGACACTAAAGAAAAAAACTGCTTTGTGTTGGAATGAACAGGCCGCCATGTTAGTACGACTCAGATGAATCTGTGTTTGCAGGCGGACTACGCCATGTTCAGTGGGACTCATGTGGAGCGGGACTTTGTGGAGGCTCCGTCTCAGATGTTGGAGAACTGGGTTTGGGAGAAGGAGCCTCTGCAGAGGATGTCCAGACACTACAAGACCGGAAACGCCATCCCCGACGAGCTGCTCGACAAACTCATCAAGTCCCGGCTCGCCAACACCGGTACGCACCACACAGGAAACACTGGTTTGGATAAAGCCGTCTGTTGACAGAACAGTAATTACTGTGCAGTAATATTGTGTCTGATAAAAGGAGGACTTATCTGAGGACATGTGGTCTTTCCTCGTTGACTCCTGCAGGTCTGTTCAACCTGAGGCAGATCGTTCTGGCTAAAGTGGATCAGGCTCTTCACACCAGGGACGGACTCGACCCTGCGGAGGAATACGGACGACTCTGTCTGGACGTCCTGGGAATCCCTGCTTCACCAGGTCACTTACTTTACTACAGTTTACCAAACATTTATATTCATTTTTTATAAACGTAGAAGTGGTGAAGTTCAGTCAAAGAGCTGGTGATGTCAAGATTCTCAGGAAAATGGGTTTGGAATTTTTAATCTCCAAAGTTTATTTCCAGGAGCTGTGAATGAGGATTTCTCAGTTAAACCTCTGCAGAATATTTTACCTTACATTGGCACATTTTGGATTTGGTCACATGTAATTTAACAGACACTCTCCTCAGCTCTCTGTCAGTCTGGGGAAGTCTGGAATATACGACCATGAACCAGATTACCCCACCATCTGATTTGTAGAGGTTAAAGCACTTCTGTTGTGTTACTGTGAGGAAATCATGCTGCTCATCTCAGCACACAGAGAAAGGACTCCACCCAGTGGCACAGTCCAGAACTACAACCAGACCTTGACATTTTGATTTTAAGTCACCAATGAGAGCAGCATGATATGAGCACAGAAACGTGCTGCTCAGAAAGTGATACATCAAATAAAATGAGAAAATGTGGACTTTAAATCCTCCTGATGAAACTGTTTCAGTTGATTTTCACTGAGCTGCAGTTCAGACAGATTTATTGGACCAGTCTGAGTGGAACTGGTAGAAAAATAACTGCTTCCTCCTCCAGTCTCTCTGACCTTTGACCTCTCCTTTGTGTCTTGCAGGCACCAACATGCCGGCGACCTTCGGACACCTGGCGGGCGGTTACGATGCTCAGTACTACGGTTACCTGTGGAGCGAGGTGTTCTCCATGGACATGTTCTTCGCTCGCTTCAAACAAGAAGGAATCATGAACCCCAAGGTCAGATCAGAGGAGAGGTTCAGCTGCTGCAGCAGAAACAGAAGAAATAAATACACAAACAAAATAATTAATATAATAAAATAAGTCAGTGCTACAGTAGCACCTAAAAAACCTAGAAGGTTTCAACACAGCGCTAAAACTGACCGGCCTGGTGAAACGTCATCGTGGCTCCAGGCTGCTGGTGTTTCCGATGGTCATGTGTCGATGTAGAACTGCTGTGAAACAACGAGCGATGGCGTCGGGGAAAAGTTCAACAGCCAACAGGGCTGGTCCTGCTGTGGTCGAGCCAAAAAAGACTAATGATGTAAATAAATTTTAAAAAAAAAACCCACAAAGACACAAAACACAAAGTGCAAAGTGTGATATTATCAGGCACACGAAGTCCTTTATTTTCTATCCAATATGTAAAGTACGAATGTTTATTAGGTCTTGAAGGACCTCAGCCTGCAGTACAAAACCTGCTGCTCTCTAACAGAAGAAGTAATGAGAGCACAGATATTATTATTATTATTATTCAGACCAGAGCCAAACAATTTATTGAATTATAACCAAACTAAAGCGACTGAACCCACTAAAACACCTGGAAGGAAGCTCGTGGTGAGGAAAATGGCCGCCACCTCAGAGGAGACAGGTCGACAACTCACTACGTTAATAGACAGAAAAGCTGCTGCAGGCTTCTGTCAGTCTCTGTAACATCACAGATGGACAGACAGAGACAACAAATACCTGAAAGTCAGAACTAATTATCAGTTATCTGCTGATGGTTGCTCTGCTGGTCTGCAAATACATTTTCCCACAATTGTTCAGCTCTAATTCAGGTAAATATTTTGGCCACATTTCGACCACATGTTGGCGTTTCTCCAGGTGGAGTCCTTGGTCTGAGTCTGGCTCCTGTCAGATGCTACCTCCACCTGTGGGTAGGTTCTGGCTGGTATCAGCCGGTGTCAGCTGACGATGATCAACAAAGAGTTTAATTTTAAAACCCTTTCACAAAACTGCTAACTAAAGAACGGAGAGAACACCTGAGCTGTTCAGTTCAGGTTAGGTGTCAGCTGACTGACTCACTGTCTCCTGATTGGTCCTTCAGGTGGGTCTGGACTACAGGAAGTTCATCTTGCGGCCTGGCGGCTCTGAGGACGCCTCCGAGATGCTGAGGAAGTTCCTCGGGCGGGAACCCAAACAGGAAGCGTTCCTGCTGAGCAAAGGACTGACGGTGGAGCTGGACGCCGGCACACCGTGTCCCTGCTGACCAATCACAGCAGCCGGCTCCGCCCCCTCCCCTCCACCCCCTCCAGCACTGGCCCACACAATGGACTGAGGAGGTTTTCTAGAAAAAAAAAAAACGGTTTAAATGTTACCCAACATGGAAAAACGACCCGTAAATAAAATGATTTGAGGTGATTTCTGTGTGTGTGAATACCTGACGCTACACAACAACACCAACAACAGAGGCTGAACACCTGGTTCCTGCTTTACTTTCCCATTTAATGTGGTGAGAGTTAAGGAAGATCAAACACGAGACTCATAGACTTAGAGATTGAATGTCCACAAACAGTTTCTTTAACGACAAAACATGAAAAGACAAAATGAATTCACTGAATAATTGAATCGAAAAGGTTTTAAATTTGTCGAGCTGCCTCTTTTAAAGTCACTATGATCGTCTCTTAATGAAAACTAGTTAATCAGATTATCTGGAATCATATTTTCAACTGTTTAACTGCCAGTTCAGATCAGAATGTGTTTGTGGACGGACCTTTCATATAACCTGTATTCATTTATTTTGAGGGGTTTGTAATTAGTGTTTTAGGTGAGTGGCAAAAAATCTAAATAACTTTGAACTAGAGCTCCTGCTGAAGTATGAAGAACTGAGCTGTTCAAAAAGAAGCTTTTCTGGTTAGAAAGTTAAATAAGTTAAAAATAATCTGATATGAAGCAGTAGTTGCAGAAAAACTGAAGGACCCAGTATACAGCCCTGTGGCACTCCATGATTCTCAACTGTGTCCGTTCAGTTTGTCGTGTTTACCAGTCTCTTCCCACAAATTTCCACCATATTAATTTCTAGAAGCTTCTATGATCAAACTCTGAATGTATTAATGGAAAAACCTCCAACTTCTCTCAACAGATACAAAGTCGGGCAGTTTTTACTCAGTCTCTAACTTCACTTCTGAGGGGAGCCTGAGTGAGTTATTGTAATGAGCTGTTTGGTTTCATACAGACGTCACCGTCTGATAAGAGTCTGAAGGGTTGGTTACTGTCAGCAGGTAGACAGGTGGAGGTGTTTACCAGGTGGAGTTAATGATGTAACGTCCTCAGAGATCTGCACGTCAACAGCTCTGCTTTAAAGAAAAAAACAGCCTGAAGGTAAAAGTGCAGAACAAACAGATTCACAGGTTTAACACCATCACCTGCTGCTGTTCAGAGTTTCTCTTCATTAAAGGACCAGAACTGTGTTTCTGTATGTTTGAGTCCTTAAGCTACAAAACAGTTTTTTCATTTGTTTCACTTCATTTATGTCAAAACCTCTTTAGGAAAGTCTCTTTCTGCCTCTTTCTTTTAGAAGGGAGCAAAAACTGGTGTCAAACAGCTGTAATCTAAAAAAGGTTTCTTGCATTAAAGGATTTCTTCCTCAGCATCAGACAGTTCAGTGTAGTGTGGTGAGCACAGAAGAAATCCTGAGCTGTTAAATTGATTTTAATGGAAGAAACATTTATCTTTGGAAATTACAGTCAGACGTTGTGAGATGTCTAAAGACATTTAATAGAGTCTTTCTGCTGTAGTTCACTTTCTTCCTGCCTCCATTTAATGTTTAACAGTTAGAACAGCTGCTTTTATAGTGAAGAAATGTCAAATTGTTTGTTGTCCAATGAACAGTTTATCAGCTGATAATTATGAAGGAGAAAGAGCTCTGAAAACTGTGTTTTAAATATTAAGAGAGTTTCAGATGAATTTTTCAGGCATCAAAAAGTTTCCTGTCATCAGAGGAAATTCGGATGAAAGTTGTAGGACGAGTGAACCATAGTTAGAGAAACTGTGTTGAGCTTTGTTAAAATGATGTAAAATCCCTTCAGAAGATAAAATAGTTTTTCCTAAAAACATCAGAATTTATTCCTCTTATAGAAAATGTTGATCATTATCAGGAAAACATCTCTGATAAACTAAAATACCACAAAGTATGACTAATAAATATAATTAAACAAAGAACAGAAAAGGTGCACAGACTTCATGTGATGTTTAAAGACTCCTTGTAATGAGGTAACCAAATCCACACCATGTGAAAACTGCCTCAATCCTTTATAAAACTATGATCTGTTATTCAGCAAGTTCACGTTGTATTTGTAACTTTTTAAAGTTTTATCTGTGCGGACAGAGGTGACCTGTACCTGACGCACACCTGTTCGAAGTTTGAGCTGTTTATCTTTTCATCATGAGGTTTGTAACTGTCTCCAGGTGCAGCAGATGTCCTCCAGCTCTACAGTAGCTTTGTTATCCTCATTATCATCCTTCATCTGGTGTAATTAGCACTGAGCTACAGCTGTGAACCGCCGCCGCTGGAGGGCCCCTGAGGGATCCCGAGGGCCTCCCCCCCGACTCCCACCGGCCCCCACCGGCCCCCACCGGCCCCTGCTTGGTGAACACTCAGGTGAGTTCAACACCGAGCAGGTGAACTGTGCTGGTTTAGTGTGAGTGTGGTTTACAGTCCAAGTGGGAGCGACTTCTGAAACCCACAGAGAAACATAAAGGAACATTACAAAATTCTTACATTACAAAAAATCAAGACCAAAATGAATCAACCAAAACTGTGTAATGTGTGACTTTATTCAGCACTAACTGGACATAGAAGTTAACACTGAGTCAACAAACTGCTGACAAAATAATAGGTAATTTAATTAATTAATATGCTGTTTGATTGTTTGTATCTAAACCACAGCAAATATGAGAAACTATAAAAAATAGCTAATTTATTTACAGTTTATTTATTCATTTATTTACAGTTAAGTTTAGGTTAGCTAATAGTTATATCTAGGTTAACAGATTTAGCAGTTAAAACAATAAGGTTATGTTAGCACTTAGGTTTAGCTGTTAAAACGGTTAGATTTAGGTTAGCTAACAGGTTTATCAGTTAAAACAGTTAGGTTTAGGGTTAGGGTTAGCTAACAGTTAGTTTTAGCAGTTAAAACAGTTTTGTCTAGGTCAGCTAGTGTTTAGTTGTAGCCCTGTGGTTCAGGGTAACTAATGGTAAATGGACTGTACTTATATAGCGCTTTTCACTCAAAGCGCTTCACACTACAGATCACATTCACACACCAATGTGACACACATCGGGGGCAATTTGGGGTTCAGCATCTTGCCCAAGGATACTTCGGCATGCAGACTGGAGTCGGGAATCGAACCACCAACCTTTTGATTGGTGGGCGACTGCTCTACCTCCTGAGCTGCCCCCAGCTAATGGTTAGATGTTCATTCCAGAAGCCTCACAGTTCAGGTTGGCAGCCGCTCAGACATATTTTTAGCCAGTCATCCTGTTGATACTTGTGTAAGTGTAAGCCATGTAAGAAGCTTGAATGAAGTGAAGGTTATATTCTGAAGTAATGGCTGTGCTACTGAATGTGTTCCTGTGATATTTTCCTGCTGTATTTATTTTGTGTAGGAAACGACTTTGTTGTCATTTATCACAGACATGTAAAAGCTTCATAGCAGTAAATAGGTTAGATTATGCAGAAACACAGGGCTTTAACAGTACAGGGAATTATTATTATTATTATTTGGGACAGGAGATAATAAAAGTGTTGTGTTTCAGTCTTTAATCCAGTTTTACTTCAGTTGAACACAATGCTACAGGTGTAGGTGTGTTTACAGGTGCAGGTCATGAGGGACAGGTGGTTGTCATGGAGGAAAGTCTCAGAGGGGAAGACACAGAGGAGACTGACGAACAGCCGAGGGAGAGAAGATCAGACAGACGGCAGAGGAAGAAGAAGACGGTGGTTTCAGGATGAAGACGATGGCGGAGGGTCTGGCAGCAGCAGCAGGAGGAGGAGGTGGAGGAGATGTCAGCCTGCAGGACGTCCTGAGAGGACGGACAGACGGAGCCCAGAGGATGAAGACCAGCTCCAACATGATCCGGGTCTTCATCAGCTCCACATTCACAGGTCAGATCAACTCACTGTAACTGGTCTCTGTCAGGCTGTCTGCAGGTCTTGACAAGTCTTGAAAAGCTGACGGTTTCTCTGTCCTCTGGTCAGATATGAGCAGTGAGAGGAAAGCTCTGCTGGAGAAAGCTTACCCTGAAGTCCTGTCCTTCTGTCGCAGTCTGGGGCTGGTGTTTGAGGTCGGGTCAACATCTTAAACCATCCAGTAACTGATGAACTGATCTGTTCATTGATTGGTGATTATTTCCTCCTCAGGTGGTGGATCTGCGGTGGGGGATTCGAAACGTCACATCTGGAGACCACGAGTCCTGTGAGACCTTCCTGCAGGAGATTGAGAGCTGTAAGAGGATTTCAGCCGGTCCAGCGTTCGTCGTGAGTCTCTCATCTTCCTTAAAGTTTGATGTATAGATCCTTGAGGCAGCTTTCCAGACCTGGAAAAGTCCTGGAATATGATAAAATGAACAAAATGTCAAAGTTTCATCAAAACCCATTTTTGATTTCTGTCATGGTTTTAATTTTTTCAGTACTTTTCATTGTTGGTGGCGGAGTCCACCATCATTTTCTGCTGCTGAGGGCCGCAGCTAATAACTGTTTTCATTATTGATTAATTACTTGGTCTGTAAAACATTGTGAAAATTGTGAGAAGTGGCATCAAAATTTTTAAAAGTCCAGAGAGACGTCTTCAGATGTCTCGTTCAGCTGGACCAACAGTCCCAAAGAGATTCAGTTTACTGTGAAAGGAAACAGAGGAAGGCTGAAAATCCTCTTACTGCAGAAACAAAAACAAGGTAATTGATGAACAAGATTAGCAGAATTTCAAAAAATCGAACTTTAATTTTTCAGTAGCAATAGGACGAAGAAATCCTCAGTAAACATAGAGACAAGAGTGTTCTGAACATTTTAATGTAAAACACTGTATTATGTGTTTTTTGAGCAGCTTTAAGAGGTTAATTTAAGAAATTGGAGTTAAAGTCAAAGTGAAAACTCGTATAAAAGAATCAATAATTATCTTGTAACTCCGTCTCATTTTCTTCTGTTTTCATCTCTTTGTCTCTCGGCTCTGAAGGCTCTGCTGGGGAACTGGTATGGACACCGAGCTCTCCCTCGCCTCCTCCCAGAGAAACAGTTTGAAGTCCTTTTGTCCAAACTTTCCAAAAACCCTGAAGGAGTCAAACAGCTGAGTCAGTGGTTCCTAAAAGACAACAATGCCGTCCCGCCCACCTATGTCCTTCAGCCAATCACGGCTCACTTCCCCCACTACAGCGACCTTCCGACCTGAGAGTGGGCCTAAGCGCGACAGTGACGTCTTGTCCTGGCGCCTCACAGAGACTCAACTGTTGCAGCTCCTACGGTCCGCCGCCGCCGACGCCGAGGCCGCCGGGGACGTCACAGCTGAGCAGAAACAACACTTCTACACATCAGGTCAGAGGCGTCTCACACAGTCTGTCTGTTTGTCCCAGAGGATCTGTCAAACCTGAGTCTTCTCCTTCTGGTCCACAGTCACAGAGCAGGAGTTTGAGCAGGGTTTGTGGAGAGACAGCGGCGAAGGCGAACCATCAGCCCTGCTCTTCGTCAGGGAGATCCCCCGACAGAGGGTGAGGGACGGTCCCAAGCGTCTCGCCAAGTTCATGGACGTGACAGGCCGACGGGCTGCTGGACACAGAAGCTCAGGGACTCCTCGCCGGCCTCAAGTCTCGGCTCTACGCCTCGTCGCAGAAGATCCTCAACCTGCACTGTGTGGAGCTCAGCAAGGGCGGTGTTGACCCTAAACGCAAGGAGCACGCTCAATACCTGGACGGTGTCTGTGAGCAGTTTGTGTCGCAGATGAAGGCCCTGGATCATGGCGGCGGTGGATTCCCTGGCCGAGGAGGGACAGGAGGAAGATCTGGGGCAGCGTCGAGGAAGATGAGGGGGAAACGTCAGACTGGATAGTTGAGGAGGTCGGACAGCACGTCGCCATGAGCACAGAGCTGTGCAGGGGCCTCCATGGGAGAGAGGCCCTGCTGGGAAAGCTCTGCCTCGCCATGTGGGAGTCCACCAACGTCCGCCACGGCCCGCTGGTTGTCCACGGCGCCGCCGGCATGGGGAAGACTGCTCTGCTGTGCAAGCTGGCGCAGGAGATGCGGAGCATTCTGGAGGGCGGATCGGTGGTGGCGATCAGGCTGCTGTCGGCCCGTCATCCTCGAAGACCAGACGTCGATCACGTCCTCCGCAGCATCTGCCTCCAGGTGTGTCTGGCCTGCAGTTTGGCTCCGCCTTCGCCGCTGACGGCCGGCACTCACCTGGAGCTGCTCAGGTTCTTCAGGAGCGTCCTGGCCCAGGTCTCCCAGCAGGGGAACACTCTGCTCCTCATCCTGGACGGTCTGGATCAGCTCTCGGACCAGCACCACACTCACAGGCTCCGCTGGCTGCCCGTCGACCTCCCGCCCAACGTCCACCTGGTGGTTTCCATGGACACCAACAGCGAGGCCTTCGCTAACATGCGGCTGAGGTTGGAGAGGTTGGAGAACTTCTTTGAGGTGGAGCGTTTGTCTCGTGACGAAGGGAAACAGATCGTGGAGTCGAACCTGCGAGCGTCGCAGCGAACTCTGACCCCGGAGCAGAGCGACGCTGTGCTGCGGAGCTTCGAGTCCACCGGCTGTCCCCTCCACCTGAAACTGATCCTGTCCGCAGCCAGACGCTGGAGCTCCTTCACCCCGCTGTCAGAGATACGTCTGGGCGCCAACGCACAGGAAATGATGTCACAGCTGTTCATGATGCTGGAGGAGAAACATGGGAAGCAGCTGGTGGGCGGGGCCTTAGGATACCTCGCTCTGGCAAGGTAAGGAGGAGGAGACGGTCTCACCTCTAACTATTATAACTAACTACGACTGATATGACAAAGACGAGAAGCTGGAGCCAGTGAAGGTTTCATATTTTACATTTTATTAAACTAACAAAAAACAAAAAGAAGCAAAAACACTTATAACAGAATTATCAGTTATATTTGCCTGATGTTAAATTAAATTCCAAAACTGATTTCAAATTAAAACATCATCTGTGAGAAGAACAAACTAATTAACAATCAATCAAAATTTAGAGCCCAGCCATCATCAATTAGTAATTAAATTCAAATATCAAAAATTCTGAATTAACTTTAAGAACAGCAAAAATATTTAAAGCTTTTCAGTTTTATTTCTAATGTAATAAAAGGAAAAGTTAAAATATTATGGAGCCCTGGAATCTGAAGGGGAAAAAAACTTTTGCAAGATTTCAAGAAAGTTTCTTGAAGTACATTTTTTTCAGCTTCATTTTTTTTCTATTTAAAAAATAGAAAAAACATTGCTGTTAATATTTCTTTTATTACATTTATTTTTCTGTTTGTTTAGAAGTTGAAGCTTCTTTATTTATATCTGTTAAAGGAAAAGAGACGTTGTTAGCTTAGCTTAGCATAAAGACAGCAAAATAAAATAAAATCATAAAAATGAAATTAATAAACTGTTATTAAAAAAGTTTTATTTTAAACTCAGTCACATGATCATGAGGACGATCAGCTGATCACTGGTGATGACATCATGTCTCCACAGGGAGGGTCTGCTGGAGGCCGAGCTGCGCGACATTCATGTCCCTGGATGATGACGTCATCTGCGAGGTGTACAGGCACTCGCTGCCTCCGACGCCCTCCTTGATCCGGCTGCCCCCCCTCCTCTGGGCCCGGCTCAGACGGGACCTGGAGGACCAGCTGGAGGAGCGGTGGACGGGCGGGGTCGCCGCCATCGCCCTGAACAACCGGTACGAGAAGAGAAACCTGGTAACTGAGCAGATCAGATTAGAACCACAGACCTGACCTCTGTGTTTTTCAGGCGTCTGTCTGAGGCGGTTTCATCTCGCTATCTGACATCAGAGCGCCGGGGGCGGAGCCACAGGATTCTGGGGGAGTACTTCCTGGGTCGGTGGTCTGGGAAACTGAAGCCGGTGTCTCTGCCCTGGTCTGTCGCTGCTCCTCTCCGACAGAAAGGTAGGAGGGTCAGGTCGACAGGAAAGGAGGTGAAGAGGTCAAATGTGCTTTTAATTTTCCTCATATTTAACCCTGTTTTCACAGTGAAACTCTACGATTATTGGCTTCTTACATGGACCTGGATTTTAAGGATCATTCTGTGTCGATTAAATGTCTGAGTTTTTAGGTTGGTTGTTGTACTGACACTTCCTGTGCTGTGTCAGGTCCCTCCCCAGCCGCTGTGGTTTGCTCCAGGATTGGCTAACGTCAGGAAGCTGCAGGAGCTGCCTCATCACCTGCTGCACGCCGGCCTGTGGGAGGAGCTGCGACAGGAGGTCATCGGTAAGATAAGCCCCCGCCACCACACACCTGGATTCAGACGTCATCACTTCCTGTCAGAGCAGTGGGTGAATGTGTGTCGCTGTGTTTCTCAGGCAGTGCTGAGTGGCTGTTCTGTAAGAGCAGGGTGTGTGGAGTGTCCAGTGTGATCCACGACCTGGACCAGTGCTCCCAGTACATGGACTGCACCGAGACCCGTCTGGTCCGAGACGCTCTGGTCCTGATCAAACCCAGCCTGGACTTCCTGGAAAATCACATGGGTCAGTTAGTTTGGGTTTATCTGACATATTAATGTGCTGTCATCAGATCCACTCTGTGATGTTAAAAATCTCTTGCAGACATGTCTCTGTTCTACACCGAGCTCTTGGCCAGACTCTGCTCCTTGGCTCCGAGCTTCCCCTCTGTGATTGGCCGGCTGTGCAGCCAGTGTGAGGAGTGGTTACTGACGTGTCCGGAACCGATCCTCGTCCCAAAGTGCAGTTTCCTGCAGCAGCCAGGGGGGGCGCTGCAGCACACGCTGAGCGGACTGCAAGGAGGTCGGAAATATTTACATCGAACACTGAGAATAAAAGCAAAGGCAGGAACAAGTGATCAAAACTAAACTGAACACAGTTTCTAATCCAATCTCCAGAAGTAAGAAGCTAATGTTAGGCTATAAACCAACTACACCACGGTCACATGACGTCAACGTCTCCACCACTAAGCTTCCAACTGGTCATTTCATTTAGCTCTGAGCTCTTCTACCAAAAGCCTTTCTTCTTAGAAAGTTAGTGAGAGTTTGAAAGAGCGTGAGTAGAAACACAACGAGGCTGTAAAGGTGGACTGGTGAGTAGATGGGTTTTCATGTTAACGTCCCCGACAACCTCTGTAGTCTCATTTAGACACTCGTTAGCAACCGCCTTTTTTAAGACACGTAAAAGCTTCAAACATCAGGAGTGGGGGATTTACTGACCCATTTTATGTCGGAGAATAAAACCTGAAAATGTCTTGAGCTTGTGTTAAAACCACAGACCTTATTTCAGACATTTAACCAGAAACACACTGACAACAGGAAGAGCTAACATGCTAACATGCTAACTGACTTCCTCAGACTCAAACTGAACTTTTCCTCAGTTTATCTTCGTCTACGTCAACAACCAGATGTAGAAACTGGATTCATTGCGACTGTGTTTGGTACAAACAGTTTTTTGGACTCAGGTGTTGTCAGGTGTCAGCAGGTTTACCTGTCGTCGTGTCTTCAGGTGTTCTCTGTGTGGACGTCAGTGTGGAGGCGGAGCTTCTGGTTGCCGGGTCAGACGAGGGCGTGGTGGCGGTGTGGAGTCTCAGTGACCAGCAGCTCGTCCACACTCTGCTGGGACACACCGGTCAGTCTGAGCTGAGTAAACAACAACAACAACAACAACAGTATTAATAACAGTCTGTGTTGTGTAGGTGCCGTCCTGTCCGTTAAGGTGATTGACAACTCGTCCGGCTGCCTCTCATTGGCTGCTGACGGCTCTCTGAGGAGGTGGAGCCTGATGAACGGCCAGCAGCTGCTCTGCGTCCAGGAGGTGGTACCTGTTGACTCCGCCCCCTCGTCAGTACACCTCCACCTGTGTGAACAGACACGGCTGCTCTGTGTTTACACCAGCACACAGGTAACACTACGAACACCAGCTTCAATTACTTCTTTGTTTCTGAGAAATCTAGATCTAATACTACATTACCCATGAGTCTCAGCGGCTGTTGCTCTGCAGAAGGCGGCGGTCAGAGGTGTGACCACGATCACTGAACTGACCCAGGATCAGACTGAAGCTGAGAGTCTCATCAGTCTGATTTAGCTTCAACAACAGAGTGAAGCTCTGTAACTAATGTTTGTCGGTGAAGTGCATCCTGGGAGTTGTAGTTGAGCTTCAGTTTCTCACAGCTTTGACCAGATGAGTTTTGTTCACGTCAGGTTTCCTGTTGTTCCAGGTGAAGGTGTGGAGGCAGGACGGGGCCGAGCTCCTCCTCCTCCTCAACAGCAGCAGTGATGAAGACTCGGTGGTTCTGGGAGTTCTGGATGAGTCTGTAGTTTGTCTGTCTGAGTTTGGTGTGGTCAGAGTGACTCAGCCCGGGAACAGGACTCGGACTGTGGAGACTCAGCTGGAAAACTCTCAGAGACGTTTGACTCTGGTGAAATCTGTCACGTTACCGAAACGTGGGAAAGTGTTTGTGGTTTCTGAAGAAGGCTTCCTCTATCAGGTACGTCGACCGCTCTGAAGTCACGGACATTCAACTCGATGTTAAATCCCTCAGGTGATATTTTCCCTCCTGTGTGCAGATCTCCAGGACGGGCCGACAGACGGCTGCTGAGTTTCCTCTGGTTCCTTCTTTACTTTCTGTTACTGAAGATGAAAAAATACTGATCGCAGGTTCGACTGCACCGACACCAACACCACATGAAAACCAACACGACTGTAGTTTGTCAGGTTGAAGGTTCAGCAGGTGACGTGTGGGATTCTTAGGCATCACTGAGAAATGATTTTAGTCTGATTTTAGACACAAATTCCCTTTAACACCAACACATTTTTCTCTCTCTGTGTGTGTGTGTGTGTGTGTGTGTGTGTGTGTGTGTGCTTAATGTTCTGTGATTATGACGTCCGGTCAACATGAAAAATATCTCTCTGATGTTCATTTAGAACAGATAAAAAATGTACAATTAATCACGTGTTAACTATGGACAACATTTGAAAAAGAAATGGAAAAAATATTTTGAGGTAGATTTACAATAGGCCCATTTAAAATAAATGTCTTCAGTTTCTTTCTTCAAGTTGTTCACTTTACTGTCTGGACTCTGTTCTTCAGTAGAATACACTGAACATGTTTTATTTACAATAACAACTTTATTTCTATATTATGTCGAGACAAGCAGTTTTACATTTTTAAAATGATAACTAGTCAATCGATTAAAATATTTAATTCTGATTAACGTGTGATTGTCTGTAGGTAACGTGCAGTTCAATCACAAATACAGATCAAATAGAGATCAAATATAATATCATCAAAATCCAACTGAATTCAAAACATTACACTGCAAGATGTTTTTGTTCCAACTACATTTAAATTCCCCTTCATAGGCTAATCTGAGATTTAGCAAATTTACATTTTTTCCCGGTTAATTCCCACAGTTTTGAAATTGGATTCTTGGTAGGAGGCTTTGTTTCTGTGGATCAGTATGTTGTTGTAGATGAACAGAAAATAAACTGTGGCGTCTTTGTGACCTGTCAGCGTCGTCAGTGTTAAACTCTGTTTCTGTCTCTTCAGGCGCTGATCGAACTCTGAGCCTCTTCAACATCGACACAGACTCTGTGGACAAGTTCCTCGACCTCCAACACGACGACAGCGTTTTATCGGCCTGCGTCTCCTCAGACTGCAGACTGCTCGTCTCTGGAGCTGCAGACCAACTCATCCGAGTAAGAGACAACACACTGAATAAAGAAACTTTATTGATAAAGGTCAGTTTGACTGTAAATATCCACCCTCCCTCTGTATGAATCTGGTCTCTGACAGATCTGGTCTGTGACCACCGGGGCCTTGTTGGACTCTCTCTGTGGCTCAGATTCTCCCGTCACGTCTGTGCTTTTGTATAAGAACTTTGTGGTTTCGACCTCGGCGGCCGCCGCCTCCGTCTGCCTGTGGAGTCTGAAGTACAACACCCAACACAAACCCACCGCCCACGTCCCGTCAGGCTGCGCACACGTCGCCGTCGCCAAAGACGCAGACCGGGTTTTCTTTGTCCGACACCCGAGTCAGACGGAGGTCATCAGCTGGAACAACAACACAGGTCGCTGCTTTTAGACATGACAACACACAAAACTAAATCAGTACAACACAAAACTGTGTTTAGAGTGACGGTGAAAACATGAACAGGTGGAACAGGTAGAGAGGAGTCATATTAAATATATATTCACAGCGTGTAGACACATGGCTTCAGTATAAACAAACAGTGAATCTGATGAATATTGATAACAAATAAAAGTCGAGCTGAGCTAAACTCTGACTCCCCCTGCAGGTTGTGTGTCGGAGCGTCTCGCCGTCTCTGCTCAGGTTTGCTGTCTGGACTTGGCTCAGCACAAACGTTTGCTCCTGTGCGGCCTGACGTCCGGGACCGTCCTCATCTACCCGCTGGCCCTGCCCCAGGAGACGCTCTGCATCCCACCTCCAGAGAGCCTGTCCCGGGTGCTCTGCATGGCCGTCAGCTCGCAGGAGAAGCATGTGGCCGTGGCCTACGAGGACTCAGTGTGTCTGTTCGAGATCACCACCAGAGACAGCTTCCCCACGGTGGAGGGGCCGTTGGACAGGTTCCCCCTGTCCCTCCTCCACGGCCCGCTGTCCTCCATGGCGCTGCTGTCCGACCGCCGCCTGCTGTACGGGACCACCTGTGGGGAGGTGAAGCTCCACCACTTTGGCGGCGGCGGTTCCGACCTGGAGCCTCACCGCAGCAGAGTGACCTGCGTGACGGCCAGTAACTGGGGGAATCACGCCCTGGTGGGCTCCGAGGACGCCGTGCAGAGGCTGTGGGCCCTGAACCCGCTGGTCCTGGACCACACCATGGAGTACAAAGTCAGGGTCACTGTGCATCTGCATTCATACCTGTTCAAATGTGATGTGTGAGGAACTTGAGTTTATCGTTCAGTGGTTTTTGTTTGTGTTCAGGGGTTTTTCTTCGAGGGCGTCCTCTGTGCTGCTTTCTCCGACAGCGACCAGTTCGTCTTCACCGGGTCTCAGGACAGAACCGTCAAAGTCTGGGACGTCGCCTCAGGTACGGACTGAAAACCAAACAACATCTCTGTAGTCAGAGGTCTGAACATGTGTATTGAACCGAACTAATGATTTACAGCTTTATAAGGAGCTGAAGCTAAACCTCTCTAACACGAGCTCCTGTCACTGATCTGAAACTGAAGCATGTTTCTGAGGTTTTCTGCTCATCATCGAGGCTGTGACATGTTAATCAGCTGTAGTGGATTTTATGCAGCAGTAGCAGTTAGCTTAGCTTAGCATAAAATCTATCCACCAGCACCTATGAGGCTACAGCTGATTAAAAGACCATAAGACCCTAAGAAACGTTTTTCTCTCTGTTTTGATGCAAATTTTCATCTAATATCAAAAACAAACATTCAGAGTTTAGTGTTTATTTAGTTTGTCTGAGTCTGTTTGTCGTAGTGAATTTTGTCCTTGTCTCTTGCCGTACAGGAAACCTCCTGTACGTTCAGTATGTCTACTCGCCCGTCGTCAGGATGGTCACCTACAGGAACGGCTTCGTGGCGTTGTCCCAGCAGGGCGTCGTCATCAGAGAAGTGTTTCGCTGTCCGGACCACATCAGTCCAGACTACAACCCTCTGAGGAACGTCAAGGCCCAGTACCGGGTCACGTCCAGAGAGAAGACCCGGAGCAGCCAGCAGGCCTCCGTGTCTGAGCTCCAGGACTTTAACCCGGCCCAGTTCAACCTGAACCTCGTCAACATGCTCGGATCCAAACCCTCCTCCGCCTGTCTCATACTATAGGACACCGGGGCCCAAACCCGGATCCCCGGACCTCCAGGGACCTCCAGGTTTCACATTAGGGAACAAAATATTTTCATTATTATTGTTATAGTATTTTTTTATTTTCACTGATATTAAAGCTAAATATAAATACACAGCACATCTGTTTTCATGTACAGTTACTGCAGATGTTTAGTTTTTTATTAATTATTACACAGTCAACAGACACTGCACTAAATCACCTGCTCCAGAATATTCTGCTTCAGCTGCTCAAATACATTTAAAATACGTAGCTGCAACACATTTAACCATAAATAAAGTTCAGCGTTCAGATGGTCGGAGGAGAGGTGGATCGACTGCTGAGACTCTGACTGATCAGAGGAAGCTTCAAGACTTCACAGGGTGAGTGTTTGATTCTCAAATGACAGATTTTCCTCAGGAATGTTCCTTTAAAATCTGTTGAACTTTACAAAATGTTTATGTAATCAGAGCTGCGTATGGTTTGATTCCCTACAAATCCTATTTTTGCTCGCTTCACCTTTACTGTTTCAGTTATGATTCTGTCGCTAAAAAAATAATCAGTCCATATGATATATTTTATATACATAAATAAATAAACTGGCTTGATACATATAAACTAATGACAGATGAGTAAATAACATAATGAAAAGCAGAAAGGTAAGAGAAGGGATAACTGGCTGTTTCATTCTTGATATGAAAAAGGTTCATGAATGATTTGGCTGCTAATCATTAATTTGACCAGTAGATGTCACCAGTGAGCTTCAAGTAATGAACCAATGGGCTGGAAAACCTCACAGCTTCAGGGAGCTTCAATTGGCTATCGCTATCTGGATCCAGAGAAAGTTCTGGATTAGAGTCTGAATTAGAATTTAAAATGATTAATTGATTATCAAAGAAGTTGCTGATTAATTTTCTGGAGGTCAACTAATCAATTAATTGACAAATTGTTGCAGCTCTAATCAAATGTGATGTATAAATGATAACAGCACTAATTAGTTTGATAGTTACAGATGATAAAAAAAGAAACTTATTGTGTTTATTTCTGTTTATAAAAATGGAACTAAAAACAGCAGAGACAAAAACAGGATTTTAAAAAGTCTTAAAAAGTTTGTGAAAGAATGAAGAAACAAACCTGTATTCAAGTGAAATCAGGCTGCACTTGAAGTGATCATTAAACAATAATCAGCTAAAAGCTCAGACGTGAGCAGCAGTGAGATGTTTGCTCAGAAAATGATTTTCACCTCAGTCATAAACTCTGAGAGAGTTTCAGAGTTAAACATTAACAGACCTGTTGTGACCTGCTGATCCACCTGATCCACCAACAACACCTCGGACTCTCAGCGTCGCTCTGCTCCGACTTTAACACTCAGAGCTTCAAGTTTTTAATCCACTGCTGAAGTTTTATTGTTTTCCTTTACGATTCCTTTAGGTTTCAGGACTTTGTTCTTTCTTCAGTCGGAGCGAAGAATCAGCGATGGGAAAACTCTCTGCACTGATTTCCTGCTTGTTGCTGACAGTCGGAGCGGTGATGGCCCAGACAGGTACTCACTGTGTTAACAAGTACTATAACAACGTAGTTAGAGAATCAGTCCTTCAGTTAATCATCTGAGAACAAGTCAGTGGATATTTAAAAGCTGCAACTAACAATATTTTCACCATCGGTCAACCTGCGCATTTTATTTTTCCAACAGTTCAAAACCCAAAGATTCAGTTTCATGAAACAGAAACAAAACAATAAATCAATCACAAAAATAGCTGCAGATTTTCTGTAAATCAGCTAATCCATTAATCATCTCATCATTTCAACTCTAGAATGTTGTGATCATGGATTAATTGTTACAAAGAGTATCTGCTTTATAGTGGTGGAAAATGAATCTCTGTCAGAGTTTGAAGAAACCAGTTTATTTCCTGTGAATATCTTTACTGGGGTCATGTAATTGAGACACAGCTTGTAATGTAGCAATATGTTGTTCATGTGCTGATGGTTTATTTTAGCAGCTATAAGAGTTAAGCTGTGTTTAGTTTTAGTTCGTGTAATTTCATGTATCAACCATTAGAGAACAAACTAAACTCTTTTAAACGTGAACTTAAGTATTTCAGCTGCTAAATAAAGCCAACGTGAACTAAACATGACCTGAAGTAGATTAAACAGGCCAGAAACAGAGTTTCACACAGGGGTCAGATGACCTCTGACCTTGCTGTGTTTGTGTTTCAGCTCAGACTCAGGTCAGTGAGCGTCTGCTGCCTCAGTGGCTCACTGGCCTCATCGCCGTCTCTGGCTTCCTCTTCCTCACCTTCGTCGGCTTCTTGGTGAAAAAGGCCTGGTGCGAGGAGTCCAGCAGGTGAGTGGTGTGGGGTCCACACTGGATAAACCAAACTGTGTGTTTGATTCAGTAATTAAAAGGTAAATGGTGTTTTTCTCTTGGCGTGCAGGGGGATGACGATCGTGGAGTCCACTGTGAGAGAAAATGAATTTGCTATGACCAACGGCAACACCTATGAGACCACGCTGGACATGGTCAGGTACGACCACAGTCCTCTAAAGAACTACACACCGACTCTGGACATTTCACACTTTGAGTTCAGTATGTAAATAAACTGGTGTGTGTGTTTACCGATCAGGAGCACAGAGGACACGAACGCCTACGAAAACCTGGCGATTGATGGCACTGACGACAAAGTTACCGCCATGTGACCAACATGAACTGATCCCATTGGCTGTCTGAATGTCATCCTCACCAACTCTGGACACGGCAACACAATTACTTTTTACAGACACAGATGTACATTCGAGATGACCGTTCTCTTTGTTTTACGTTAACTGCTGTCCCAGGCAGGTGGAGCTGCATCTCAGGGTAGAACCTGTAAATCACTGAGCAGAAAGTGTGAGATTATATGATTATTCAATATTTTACACTGGATCTGAGATTTAAACTCAAATCAATGAAACATGTATTTGACTTGTTAAATCTTCAGAGCAGTAAATAAGAGCAGTCTGTCCCATGATCTTAGTGCTGATTAATAAGTTATCTTTTCTAACAAACTGCTGTCAACTCTCATCACCGATCAATGAAACAATGACCTGTGATTAATAATTAAACAGTTTGACACAAAACAGACTATTGTTTACTGCACTATTATTTACATGGCATTTTTACTTAATGCTAATTTTTCATACGAAGAGTTTCTATTTCAAAAAAGTAGTATAGTAACGCAAAAAAAAGTCAAAATATTTCGCTACTGCGGCAAAAACAGTGGTTTTGATGCCTTACTATACTATGACATTACTTTTTACATTTTTTACATCATAGAATACTATCCCATTTTTTGACCATTTTTGAAGCCTTTCTATACTATCCCATTTTTTGACCATTTTTGAAGCCATACTATAGTATGACATGTTTTGATGGTTTTTAACGACATGTTATGGTAAATGGACTGTACTTATATAGCGCTTTTCTCATCTTTTCAACCACTCAAAGCGCTTTACACTACAGATCACATTCACACACATTCATACAGCACATGTTCTATATATATGATGTGCTTTCTAAACACATTCACACACCGATGTGACACACACACACATCGGAGGCAATTTGGGGTTCAGTATCTTGCCCAAGGATACTTCAGCATGCAGACTGGAGGAGCCGGGAATCGAACCACCGACATTATATGACATTTTTTGACGATTTTTGAAGCCATACTATACTATGACATTTTTTGACCATTTTTGAAGCCATACTATACTATGACATTTTTGGACCATTTTTGAAGCCATACTATACTATGACATTTTGTGATGGTTTTTGACGACAT
>NC_066849.1:27446571-27483876 GCF_001640805.2 Lates calcarifer | reverse complement strand
GACAGTAGTATCCAGACTCTAGCGTTGAGTTATTTAGTACCAAGTCAAATACAAGAGATGCCATTTAATGACAAAAGATAGGTATAGGTTACATAGATAGGTTACAATACAGAGCTCCTCTGCGAAACTGCTGCTTTGGTCCTGATGTTCACCTGCAAACATCATTGCAGACCAAGCCTACTGATTGGGATCTAGGAAGTTTGGAGGCCAGGTCAAAACCTTTGGCTGTTTTTGTGTTTTGATGGGAGCATTGTCCTGCTGGGGAGGCCCCTGCTTAAAACCAGGAAGTCAGTTAGCATGTTAGCACTTCCTGTTCCCTTGTCCAAAGTCAATGCTTTTTTGGTTAAATGTCTGTTTGAAGCTTTTACGTGTCTTAAAAAGGCGGACTACAGAGGCTGTCGGGATGTTAACATGAACATTAGCTTCTTACTTCTGGAGGTTGGATTTAGGCTTCAAACATCAGAACAGTGGTGTTCATCTGTGAAGATTATCTGATCAACTAAACCTGAAGGATCAGAAATTTTAGCTGCTCACAGTTTATTTTCTGGAAGAATCTGAAACACTATGAAAAAATCCCATTGTTTTTTTGTGGAGGAACCAGGCTGATGCTGACTTCAGGGTTGGACTACAGAAACACATCATCACTTGTGTTCAATGTGGTCAGAATGCGTCTCTGACCAACTCTGGCCAGTCTCATCACAGTCCGTCCTCAGTGTATCCTGGGTGTAGTTACACCTGTACTTTCATGTGGAGAAGCTCTGTCTGATTGTAATCCGATCACCCAAAACACATTTTAATACCAGGTGTAAATGGGGGTGTCAGAGCCTTCAGGTTGTAATTAACACTTGGATGTTGATGTGAACACTTTGTTCTTACAGGAAGACTTAATCATTTAAGTTAATTATCAGCCACAAACTGCCAACTATTCTTTGCTTCCAGTTTCTCAGATTTTCTACTTTTCTGTTTTTTCTATCGATACTGAATATCTTTAAGTTTTAGATTCTTTATTGAACAGATCAAGACATTTGAAGCAGTCACCTTTGGACTGTTGAGAATTATCTGGACATATTTCAATTGCTTATTTCTCATATTTTTTTGGACAGACAATGAAAACATTTAGTGTCCAACAGGCTTGAGCTGGCTGAGAGTTAACTGAACATCACTGAGAACAACAAAACGTAGAAACAAACCAACACACACACATCAATCCAATTACAGACAGAGCTGATCAGTGTATTTTTAGTAATCCTGCAGGGATAAGTGACAGATTAACCGAGTCAGCGGCGGTGGGATGTCATGATCTCTGCTGCGGCACGTTGGTAGACTGTGCTCTCGTGCCTGGTCTAAGAAACACGGCCACATTTTGAAGGTGTGTCACGAGCAGGTCGAACGCATCATCATCCTGTTGACCTCTGACCTCTGCTGAAGGTCGGCTGATCTGGACTTTTTTCCTTTCTCCTGTCTTCACTGTCCTGCTGTCCAGTGTCACGTATTCAAGTATCAAGATCAGATTTAAATAATAGAGGGGCATTGACAGACCTGTCTATGATTTAAAGGTCATCTCAGAAGACCAAGTGCAGAAAACAGAACCCAAATCACTGTAGAAGAGATTTGTTTAATCAAAACTGATCCAGATAGTTGGTTACAATGACCTTATGGCCAAAAATTATCTCCTTATATATTACCAAAAGAAACTGCAGCTGATGTTTTAATTGTCTCAGAATGGCAGCTCACTGTTGCTGATGAAACCAATGTGCTGATTTATTGAAGAACTGCTGTACTGTATCACTTATCAGAGCTGGTTTTGGTCTAGATAAGATGAAATCCTAGATAGAGCTTTATTACTAATCACAGCAACACAACTAGAGGAAGTACTGCTGAAGTAACTGTTGTTGGTCTAGTAGTCATTGTGTAGCTGTATCTTTGTCTGTGGTCTTCTGCTGTCTGTGAAGGAAATTTTTACATTTTGGTGTTTTGATGTTTTTTTCAGCCTCTGCACCGACGACAGTCGTGGTGGTTTTGTTTCGTTTGGCTTATATCTGGCTCTTTTTGCCTTGTTACAGCTTGTGTAGACTTTTTGTGTTGATTGACTTAATGAAGACTTTTTCCTCCACAGAAACATGGTTCCCTCTAATCTGATTGAGGCCACATTTCAGCAGGTAAGACAGCAGCTGAGACACATTCAGACCAAACACTTTATCCTCTTCCTGTTTCTTCCTGTAACAAACCCGACCTGCATTTCTTCAGTACAAAACAGACCTGATACCCATCCTCAAAGTCCCAACCAGAACCATCCAGCCCAATTTCGTCTATGTTGTCCCCGATGAGAGTGACCCTAAAGGTCGGACGGTGTACCTGGAGCTGACTCCGCCCCCGGAGGTCTTGTACAAGACGAGTCCCGGCACCAGTCAACAGATGAACGTCCTCGGGATCGTCATCTTCTCTGCCACCATGGGTGAGCAGGACAGACTCTGTATGTTAGTGCTTGATATAGAAAACTTATTAAGTCCTGAAGTTTAGTCCGCTCATGTCTAAGAAAAGGTTCATATAAGACCTCATGTGACCTCAATGACTCTTAAGGTGTTAACGACACCACAAGAGTGGGACACCCCACCAGTCAGTTAGAACTGAAGAAACCTTTCAGATGAGAGCTGAAAAGTCCAGTCACCTTCATGTAGCACGTAGAAAAAGTTGTCTTTCAATATGCGGATTATTTTCTTGAATAATTTTATGGTCAAATAAACATGAATATTTCTTCAGATGATTGGTTTGAATATAATCTGTGTTGTTGCAGGTCTGTTGCTGGGCAGGATGGGAGAACGAGGAGCTCCACTCATCAATGTCTGTCAGTGCATCAACGAGTGCGTCATGAAGATCATCAACGCTGCTGTTTGGTGAGCTGGAATTACCTGAACTATACTGATGCCATTTCCAGAGAGTTAATCCACCAATAACAGCAACAGTCATGTGACAGTCACCACTCTGCTGCTCTCAGGTTCAGTTTGATTGAAAAAAAACAGCAGAGTAGAAGAAACTGTAATTCAGAAACATAGCCCAATTCCTCCATTATTGATAGAAAAGTAATACGCAACCACTAAATTAAAATAATACAGAATAAAATGTCACAGCAAGAATAGAGCAGTATAGTTTTAGGCTTTTGATTTTTCAGTTTGGTCCAAACCAAAACAGCAGGTGTGCAAGATGCCTTGTTTCAAAGGACCAAGATTCTGTCCAACCAAATAAGATAGTCTTGGTTCAGATCAAACTGAACCATGGTTTGGTTCTTTTGCAGTGTGAAAACACTTTTTTGGATGGTTTGGACTTTCAGAGCAGTTACAGGAAGTTCAGGGTAGTCATCCATTAAACAATAGAAGAAGAAAAATAACCATTGTTTTCTTAGAATAATAAAATTACACACTGACACAATCAAGTGTGTCTGCAGGACCTTCCCAACAACCTCCACTAATCTAAAAAAAACTGTAATGGCTCTGTGAGTGCTTGGTAAGAACTGGATGCATCTAAATGTTGATCAGTTTCTCTAATCGGTCAGAGGACAGTGTTTACAGAGGTTTTAATGAGGACTCCTCTAGGATTTTAAAGAGTGAGAGGGAACTGTTCCCACCACCCTCAGCCTGATGGTCTGTACCTGTCCACTCAGTGTCTCACTGCTGAGTGATCCTCCTCTGACACACTGGAGGATTTTGTGTGTTTGACCTGATGACCCGTCAGGTGGTCAGGTGGTCAGGTGGTGAAAACGTGCCAGTGGTGACATCATTGTATTCTCCTGCTGTAGGACTCCTCCCACTGCAGCTTCAGCACCTGAGCAGATTAAAATAGCAGCAGAGTCCATACAAGGCTTAATGACCTGAACTGCTGCTGAGGCTGCTGAGACTGTTATTCTCTGTAATTACTTCCTGGGAATAAATTGTTCTCAAGGAAAATCATTATATTATAGTTTTGTTGTAAATATTTTTAGTAGAACAATTCGTTTAAAAAGTACTCAATCTTAACTATGACTATGAAAATTTGTGTGCAGGTATTTTTTGTGGGATAAAGGGCAGATGTTAGCTTTAATTCTCAGGTAATTCTGGCATCTAAATTTGTAGTATTCAACTCTAACCAACACAAACAAAATTATCCGCATGACAAATTATCTGAAAAACTGACAACTGATTTTTACAAAATCTGTGGTGGATATTCACAATCCCCAGAAGATGATGACCTAATCACACTGACTTTTTTTTGTCAAAACTGTACGTTTATATTTTAATAACAACATGCCCTTGTCCTCTCAGGTACTTTCCTTTTGGGATCATCTTCCTGGTGGCGGGGAAGATCCTGGACATGCAGGACCCGAGCACGCTGGGAAGGAAGCTGGGCTGGTACGGCATCACCGTCCTCGCCGGCCTCTTCGTCCACGGACTTATCCTTCTCCCTCTCTTCTACTTCCTCCTCACCAGGAAAAACCCCTTCACCTTCATCCGCGGGCTGCTGCAGGCGATGGTGATTGCCCTGGCTACCTCCTCCAGGTCAGCGTCCAGGACAGTCCTGCTTTAACCTGCTGCTCTGCTGATTTGTTTAGGTTTTTATTTATTTGAATGCTGTTTGTCCTCAGCTCTGCCACACTGCCCATCACCATGAAATGTTTGTTGGAGAACTGCCACGTCGACCGACAGATCGCTCGCTTCGTCCTTCCTGTGGGAGCCACCATGCAACATGGACGGCACGGCACTGTACGAGGCTGTGGCTGCCATCTTTATCGCTCAGGTCAACGACTATGAGCTGGACTTTGGCCAGCTGGTCACCATCAGGTAATTGACACACCCTGACTGTTTCTAAGACAACAAAGGAGATTGCAAAAGTCTTTTCACATGATCTTCTCAACTGGGAAAAAACTAAAAAGCAGAACACAATATGTGAATCATAAATCCCTTGCTACAGATGTCCCAGAAGGACCTATAGTTGAACAACTTTTACTTTGTCCACATGGTAACATTCTGGTTTCTGTTTATCCTTATGTAGAGATCCACCTATATGCAGACGATACAGTAATTTTTGCTCATGACTGTATAAAACTGTAAGCTGCTTCTAAACATATTTATGCAATGAGATCATTCCAGTGTTGTTTAATTGATTGTGATTTCAGTTAAATGTTATTAAAATTATAGGTACATTCTTTTCACAAAGATTGTGAACCACTCTGAGGCTACATTTAAGGATATCTCGAGCCTCCAATTTTTTTGATTTTCATTTTCATCAGTTCTTTACATGTTGTGTAAAAAAATAATATGGAGACTTCGGTTCAACAAAGTATCGACATATCTGAAACTCAGTTACCTCTGAGAACACTTATGTTTATATGTAAATTCCGATCGTCACGCTTTGTCCTTTTAAATAAAAATTATTGAAAATAAGAGTTTTGATCCTTAGTAATTAACCTTTTTTTAAGATTCAAACTCAGCAGAAACAAGTTCCGGTTTCAGAGTCAAGTCAGAATTAATATCTGGAGCATTGTATGTTTGTCTCTCCCTGCAGCATCACAGCTACAGCTGCCAGCATTGGTGCAGCAGGGATTCCCCAGGCTGGTCTGGTTACCATGGTGATCGTACTCACATCAGTGGGGTTACCGCCAGATGACATCACTCTCATTGTGGCCATTGATTGGATCCTGTAAGTAAATGAATAATCACAGTGTTATAATGTATATATTACCATATATACCAACAGTAAAAAAGAAAAAGTGAATCAAATATAAACTCTTCCAGCTGTGCTCAGAAATCTTTTCCAGAGTTGTTGTGGTCTTACAGTGTCTTCTCATCCCTTCTGCCTCTGCAGTGACAGATTTCGGACCATGATCAACGTCCTTGGTGATGCCCTGGCAGCAGGAATCATTGCCCACCTCTGTCGGAAAGATTTCCCTCTCAGCGGATCTGGGAAGGTAAATGTACTATCCAGAAATGATGAATACCTATTCCTGGTAGGAAAAGAGAAAATTGTATGTCAAAATATTGACCAACTGGGTCAATATTTAAATGATAACTCTGGTATTTTTTGACTTGGGCCTTATCTTGCATGTTTTTGGATATTAGTGATTGGTAGGGACAACAATCTTTAGAATCAGTACAGTATTGATCAGGAACCCAGTGACTTCTAACAGCTCCTGCAATATAATCCAATGGACAATTGTTCATGTCAAAGTACATCCACTAAAGTTCTTGTTTTTGCCGCCGACAGCATCAGATTGTTATTCTAAGTGTCTGACAACATTATGACAGGATTCCTACAGAGACAGAGCTTTTAGTTTGACCAGAAACATCTCTATATATCAGTACCAGACTCCATTGACAAAAACAGGAATTTTACAGAGCAGAACACAGGAGCTGCTGGAATACCACTGCCGCCATCTGTTAGTTCGTGTTACTGTGAGATTTTCAGTGGCCAAAAAAACTTGGTCACCTAAAAATAAACGGGAAAACCTCTGAGTGAAAACATGAACCTTTCCTATACACCTGTGAGCTGTTCTTTCATTCATGCCTGTTGAGTTGCAGTAGATTAGATTACAGCAGAGTTTGCTCAGATTGAACAAACAGATTAGAGCTCTGACTGTCAGGTTGAATCCTGAGTCTTTGTCCAGCTCTGCTCCTCTGCACTGTTGCCAGGCAGAAAACTATTAATAACCAACTGAGAAACACTTCTTAAAGTAAATTCTTAGGGGAAGTTCTAAAGACCTTTCTTTCCTTGTTGGCCTGTAAACATCAATAGCCAAGAGAACAGTATTTATTATGACTTGTGTGTGTACTGCAGCAGCAGAAAGTGATATTCAGAAAGGTAAAATCTATATAGTGTAATCACCAGATCCCTGTCAGGATCCAGTTTGCACTGATTTGATTGGTTGGTGGTCGGACAGTTTTGGGTCGTCCATCCATCCCATTCTTGTGAACATGACATCGCAGTAACATCTTGTGGGAATTTTGTGAAATTTGGTACAAATGTTCACTTGGACTCAAGGATGAACTGATTAGATTTTGGAGGCCAGAAGTCAAAGGTCAAGGTTGCTGTGACTGCACATGCTAATTAACTGTGACTAGACTGACTAGACATTAATGTTTGAACCGTGCTTCATCAACTAACAGGCTAATAACAATGTGCATGTAAATGTGAAAAAACTACATCAAAACAATGCAAATCATGTGATAGTGGTACGCTAACTCATGTTCTGTTTTGATGTGTTTCCCATCCAGCCTGTACCATCCTATGGTACTCAGACTCCTCACGCTCACAACAACTCCCACAGCGTCGACGTGCCAATGACAGAGATCCACACACACAAAGACTGCATGTTCGAGGCGATGGGCGACTCAGAGGGCGAGAGGCATGCACACACCGTCTACTACAACATCTGTCAGGTTTGATGGGACCGAGCCTCAAAACACCACAGAGTCCGGGAGAGTCCGGTCAAATCTCACAGTGCCATCTGAGCAGGGGCGTTAAGAGGAGACGGACTCAGAGCAGGAGTCTCCTTCTTAACATGATAATGACTGAGAAGGAGCGACTGCTTTTCTTTCAGTTTACATGACAGGAACTATGGTTTATTTGGCCTAAAGCGGATTGGAGCTTCATTTGGAGCTTTGTTCTCCTGTTCACTGATGACAGAGAGCGTAAGGGGTCAAAGGGCACATGGACCACAACATCACTTTAATTCAAACTCGCCATGAATGCTAACTATGAAGCCAATCTCAGTTTAAGAAGGTGGATTTTGGAAATCTGGCAGGGTCTCTGGTTGCCGTTGAAGAACAGGATGAACATGAGTTTGAATTGCACCAGAGGATTATGGGTACACAACACCCTCCTGGGAGCACCTGCAGGTTCATCATCTGGTCCAACAGCGGCACTTAGAAGACCAAGACACCTCAAGATCTGCAGAGAGGAAGCTATAAACTACGCCAGTTACCGAGTCCAAAAAAACCTACAACGGGGAGTTTTAAGTCACAATCTGTGGCTGAGGAACAGATGAAACTGGAGATACCTGAAACACAAGTTTGGTATTGGAGCCAATCAGAGCATTACCTAGTAAATTTTCAGCTACAACGAGCAGAATCCATTTAGCCCCAGACAAAACCCACGGTTTGTCCAGTTAAAGAAAAACCTTTTATGGTGACTGTGATAGCTGCACATATCATGGCCATCATGGCCGTTATTAGGGCTGGGTATCAAACCTTAATGCTTCCACGGTACTGACCAAAATGTGTCCTTAGAATCAGAAGAATCAAGAACTGAAAATCTGTCAGATACCAGAGGATGGCATCTAATGGTGAGAGCACTGATCACCACCGTGTCCTGGGTTACCGGCTGATCTTCGTTCAAGCAGCTGAAATGATGCTCAGCTTATACAAGTTTCTCACCTCGTTCTTGTTATCTGTGGAAAAAATCATACAAAGAAGCTAACTGGGATGCCATGGGCAATGTGGAAATGTAAACAGTCACAATATTTAGGCCTGCACATTTGTCCAACTGCACGATGACTAACCTTTGGTCCTGATTCTGTTTTTTGGAGAAGTGAATCAGAACCTGAATAATTGAATTGTTTTTTTATCCGCTCATTTTTGCTCAGACCAAATCCACCTTTATGTTAGAATAGATTATCTAAAGACACCAGAGACAGCTTAATAAACCACACTGGATCACACAGGGTAACATTGAAATATATGGCGGTTAACGCAAAGACAAAACTAACAAGCTTGGATCTCCAAACCACCTGGATCCTGAAAGCAGTCATCTTCTGTTTTGTCTGGGATCAACCAAAGGGACAAACATCTTCGTGTTGCTGTTTGTTCTGAGCCACATCTCTATCTTATGTTCACTGCTCAGGTGTTAACCACGTCAACACACCTCTGACTGAGGTGTTTGAATCTGATTGGCCGGTGCTTACTGCTTCAGACTGACTCAAGGGTTAAAGGGTGATCCGTCTACTGCGACGGCTGAATGAATCAAGTGCTCTTGCAGACTCAACCTTCTTCTTCTCCTGTCCTGTTTGTATTTGACAGCATGCTGGCATGCGTTCCAACTGACTTCATTTGAAGTCAACGTGCTTTATTTTCTTCTCTTGTTGTTGTTTTGACTTGAATGTTGTAAACAAAGTGCTGTAGGAATTTTGGGAATTTTACCAATGTAAATTGCAGCTAATATGAACAGATGCTAGTTTGGGTTTCAGTTAATCTCATGCCTCTCCTGGGTCTACTAAATGTTCAAATTGGATTGTTTCTTTCAAATGATTTATTGATGTTGTCTGGAGCTGCTTCTGTTGGTCTTCCTTTGAATTTTTGTCGGACAAAACAAGACACAATGACGTCACTTTGGGCTGTAGGATATTATCATGACCATTTTTTTCTATTTTCTAGTTTCATAGACAAAACAATTTATCAATTTATCAAGAAAATAATCAGAAGAATAAGTGATAATGAAAATCTGGTTGTCTCTGGTTGCAAGCTAAGCATTAGTTGTTTACATAGGAGGTGCGATCAGAAAGTTCAAGAGATTCCTCTTGCTAACTAACGGAGCATGGCATGGTAATGAGTCTGTAACAGGTGCAAGCAATAACTTTCATTAATCAGTAATCCACATTATGTTGCATCATCAACATCTGGACCTGTGTTACATACACTGTTGTGCGCATTTGTGATTTCAACATAGAGCTGATAATTACATCACTGATAATATGTGTTTGATAGAAAACTCCATCCAACCAGGTCAGAAGTCAGGATTTGTAGGTAATTGGCTGAAACATGAAACATTTACGGTACGCTCCTTTAAGCTCACTTATAAAAAATCTACATTGTTTTCTTTTTTTTTTTGGTGAAGTGCTCCTTGAACTTCTTTCAGTGTTAAAATAGTTTTGTTGTGTTGTTTCAGTAGTTAAACGTGAAAACGTAGACCTGCCTTAATCTTACTGTCAAACCTCTGTCATTTTTAATCTACAAACCTCAACGTTCGTCTGCCAACGCACACCGTCAGCCCAACAAACTTCACCATTTTCAACTTTCACCAAAGCACATTTTTCATCAAAACTGCATCTTGTACATACGTCTTTTGTTGTTTTTTTATATGAAATATACCTGTGTTTTTGGACTTTGTGTAATTTATGTTTATTTGTATTTGAAAATAAACACTGTGTTAATAACTTAATTCTATCTTTCATACAAAGATACTGACACGTTACTGTACGTGTGGTGACGTGGTGGAGCCACAGACTGTACATAAAGATAAATATAATAATAATTTAATGAATAATATTCAAAGATGATTAAGATCTTTATATACAGTCTATGGTCTGAACACATAACAACAATCCAGACATGTTTAGCCTAGCTTAGCACAAAGACTGGAAGCAGGGGGAAACTGTTAGCCTATAATTTCATCAAAAGAAAAAAAAATCTGCCTTCCAACAAATTTAATTTCTCATGTACAAGCTGCATCTTGTTTTTGAACAGGTAGAAATAAAAAAGCCAGAACTCAGTAATTACGCAGCTAAAGTGCAGTTTCTGTGATTTTGTGCAAATTTAAAAGGCTGTTTACACAAAAATTCAAGAAGATAGTTACTGATAGGAATTAGGAACAAAAATAAATTGTAATAAACTAGATAATCTTTTAATTTGAGTAGAAAACCGCAGAGGGAGCACATGGACAAGAAACTTTAGGGTTGGACTACAGAAGGACATCATCATTACAGTGCTGCACTGCTACTATTTATAACCATAGAGCGCTGCAGTCGTTAATCCAATAAAGCGAGCGTGAGGGTGCACGGGACTGAATCCCTGCAACAACACGCAGCCACAGGTGCCTCGGCTGCTAATCCTCCACCACAGATTAAAGCCACAATGAAGACATAATGAGGTGGGGGGAGGAACAACAGAGATTAACCAGGTTTTCTGTGGGGGACCCCTGACTTTGCATGCCAGAAGTTTCTCTCCTCAAGGACACTGACAGAAAGCCTTGACCTCATAATAAAAAATGAGTCAAAGGTTTGAACCTGTAACGTGGGACCAGACC
This sequence comes from Lates calcarifer, assembly GCF_001640805.2. NCBI lineage: Eukaryota > Metazoa > Chordata > Actinopteri > Centropomidae > Lates > Lates calcarifer. The sequence continues at coordinate 27,472,830 of NC_066849.1, read as the reverse complement.
ATTAAGTGCTGTAAATGTTCACAAAAGCATCTGAAGATAAGACTGAAAGTGAAGCAGGATTACTGGATGGCGTCATGTGTATCTGTGGAGTGTAATTAACAGTACAGCCTCTAGGGGTCACCAGAAGAACGATAGGCTGGTAATGAGCCATCACTGGGTCTCTGCACTGATCTGAGATGATAGAAGAAGTGGACAGATTGTCTTCTACAGCTACTAACAGCTGGTTTTTAGTGGGCTAAAACATGTATTCATATCCCCTAAATGCATGTTACTAACTCAACATGTGTCTGCTGTAGTTGTTTTGCTTTCTTGTCTTTCTCCTGTTGCTTTCTGCAGGTATTTCTGACTCTGGAGCTGCAGAGTCTGAATCTGTCAGAGATCCTGCTACAACTCTCAACCCAACCAGTCGATGCAGATGGCCGTACACCCGGAGTCTGGTTTAAAGGGAAGTTTTTCCAGATAACTTCTGTTATAATTCAGCGCTATATTAATAAAACTGACTTGACTGGACAGACTCAGGAATAACTATATGAAGCTTTATTCTCATCAGCATTAATGCACATGTTCAGTATAAGAAATTCACATTGTAAATATCTGTCGTACGAGGAAAACACTTTCAGTTTCAATTAATCTACAAGTAACAGCTTTTCATAATATAAAAATATATCTTTTCACGTAATGTGGCTCAATTTTGATTAACAGCAGTGTGATGAATTACAAATGCTAAACATTTCATAACCAACCAGGTGTTATGTCCAGTTAATGGATTGTTCAGTGCCAATGATAACAAAACAGACTTTCTTTACGAATCACTTATTTTAAAAGAAATGTGATGTAAGGAGCATTTCACATGAGGTAGTTATTTCACAGAGCATGTCTAGCTGCATTTCATCAACATTCAGATCTTCTCAGTCCCCACATCTCTCAGAAGTTGGATTTTATTCGTCGTCAAAGTCTGCAAAAGCAGGATACCAGTAGCTGTCCTTTCTCTCCGACTTGCTTCTCGCTGCGTTTTCTTTCTGTTGTTGTTGGACTTTCTTTATTCTGGAGATCTGAGCAGCAGCCAGACAGATCATACAGACCTGCCGAAGGAAACACAAACAGATTGGAAAAGTGATCAGGGCTGTTGATCGCACAATTAATAGGTTTTCAAGCTGTTGTCTACTTCTGAAAATGCATTTAATGACAAACTGTCATTTTAAGAGTAAATTAAGTTTCATCTTCTTCCTTCTTCAGACAGCGTCTCCAGAGCATTTATAGTGAAAAACAACAGAGATGTAGTGTCTGGTGTTACCTCGAGCAGCAGCAGCCCGGCGGTCAGACCGGCCACTAGCAGCAGGTTGTTTTTGGCCCACCACACGATTTTCTCCAGACAGCCAATGGTGAAGACATCCTGACCGGCTGAACGCTCCTCCAACTGCTGCATCCCATAACCACACATGGTGTTCAGCACCGTCTGCAGGAGGAAATTACAGTAGATAAGACTCTTTTTCTCCTCTTTATCTCCTGTGCAGTTTTCATGGAAATCCCCCAAAATATGGATTGATAAACAAATACAGGCCACATTTTTATAAAGTTCTGTGGGTGTTTATGCTCCCCAGATGCTAGGAAAGCGCAAATGTTTTTTTATATATTTCTTTAACACAAGAAATTCAGAAGATAATGGGCTGATTTTCAAGAGACAATCTCTGAAATAATCTAGTGTAAAATCCATTATTTTTGCTTCACTAGTAGCAGAAATTCAGAATATCCCATTTCTGATTATGGAGTGACTCCATAATCTTTCCTCTAGTGGAGATTTCCTCTAGTATCTCCACATCATTCAAACTCTAAGAAAACAAATGATCAGGATGTTGTTTGTTCAAAGTGTTGGTCAAAAAAACATGAGGTTAATATTTACACATATGCAGATGATATCCTGTTGTTCATTCTTGTATTACTGATGACAAACTGTAGTTCAGTGCATTTAACCTTTTAAACTGTAGAAGTAACAACACAACCAACAACTAAACCAAGACAGATATTTAGTGTTTGTCCTGTTTGTCTAGATACTTAATTCAGGGTTATTTTGGAAGTGAAGAGTACACCCAAACTCCAGGTGTCCAAAGGTCATGTTATAAACCTGTGACCTGGGGACCACAAAGACCATTCAGGTGTTGGTTCTGACCTGGTTCTGCTGGTGAATGCAGCAAGAGAAGGGAACTCCACAGGCCTCCAGACTGGGGTTGGTGTCTGAACACTCAAAGTAGACGTTATGGGACCAGTCCTTATAGCTCTCCACTCCACAGCACTGAAACTGCAAAGACGGCAACAGTCTCTCAGTACAACACCACCAACAGACTGGACTGTAAAGACCTGATGCTGCCTCTCAGTTTTTCAGGACAGAAATCATCATCATCCTTCTTCTTCTTCACCTTCTTCTGGATGAAGTCGATGGCGTTCTCCAGGTCCTGGTCCTCCCTGTATCGAACGATGGCCTTCATCATCAGCCTCTCCGTCCTTTCCATTACCTGAACAACAGCAGCATCAAGTTTGATTCAAGATGGAGGACCTGATGTCTGATTTCTCAGTGATGGTAAGTAACTAATTACGTTTTCTCAATCTCTGTATTTAAGTTCAATTTTGAGGTACCTGCACTTACTTGAGTATATTTTTTTTACATTCTCTGCTACTTTATTCCTCTACAAAGTTCAGGCGCATTGTTATTTTACTGCACTAATTTTATTAGGTAACTTTAGTTACTCTGCATATTAAGAATAAAAAATATAAAAAACATAAACAACAAATCAATGATGATGTTTTTCTGTAGATGAGGAAGAAAATAAGACTTTATTGATCCTCAAAGGAGCTACACGACAGTAAATAAATTCAATCAAACACATTAATGCAGGGACATTATGTATTTTATTCTACAGAGCAAGTGCTTTTACTTGTGGTAAAAGCACTTTATTTTGACTTTTACCCAAGTAAAAATCTGAATGCAGGACTTTTACTAGAGTGTTTCTACACTGTGCAATAGAGGATCTGAGCGTGTCGTCCACTGGTGATGTTTTGCTATATTTCCTGTCCTGTTAGAGCTGTGTGATGTTACCATGTCTGTGAAGAGATATCCCACGACTCCGGCAGCGATCTGCAGCAGCAGGACGGCGACCAGGATCCCCAGAAACTACAGGAACAAACAACAACCCGTTACAACAGACATCGTGAACGGTAAGACGTACTTTAACCCCTGAGATTTATCTGATGACCCCTTGAAGGAGCCTGACCCTTCTGTTGGGAACCAGTGGACTAAACTATCTGATGTAGTTACAAACCAGCTAATGACTCGGGATCAATGATCTGATAACACATTTAGACTTTTACTTAATTAGGACTTTAGATGCAGGACTTTAACTTGTAATGGAGTATTTTTACTTCGTGGTATTGGTATTTCTACTTGAGTAAATGTTAAGAGTACCACGTCATACCATCTTCAGTAGGCAGGTGGCGTTACGCAGTGCCCCGAAACATCCAAGGAACGTGATGAGGAACATCACCGAGCCGACGACGATCAACAGCAGAGCTGGATCGACTGTCAGGGTGTCGACAACATCTGCACAACACAACACACATACAGACACACACAGAGTTAAATTCTAACCATTGTACGTAACAGTGATGGTTGAAACATGTCTGATAAGCTTTTTGTGGTTCATCCTCAGGAATGTTATCAGCAGAGCATTGTTTTTATAGGCACACACACACACACACACACTTACACTGTACTCACAAGTTTGTACAGATATCTAACCTGAATCCTGATCCTAACCCCAGTTCACACCTCTAACCTTAACCAGAACCTCAGATGTGTGTTTTACCGCATAAGGGTCAAGCTTTAGTCCCATGAGGACTATAGGTGCCAGCAAGATCAGTGTTTCTACTGGAAAAGGTCCCAAAGAGGTTACAAAAACACACACAAACACAAATACTGTTGAACTTGGTCACTTTTGGAGACCCTAACCCAAACCTTGGCCATTAACTGACCCAAAAAGCAGCTTTTGTCCCCACTTGGACAAGCCGTCCCCACTTAGTTGGTCCTTAGTCTTTGTCCCCAAATTGTCCCCTGGAACGAAATCAAGAAACTGTTTGGGAAGTGGTGTTTAATCCAACCCTAACCTTTCATCTTTTTATTTTATATAGTTGAACAACCTTAAAGCCTTAAAACCTCTGATCTAGTTTTATTTCCTTGTCTGGAGATTAAATCACTGCACTTTGCCTTTAATGTACCTTTTGGCTTTCTGTAGCCGCTCACAGGTGTTGACCTGACCAAAATCAATCAAACTTAACAGAAATATAACGTCGTCTTTTTACTGCCGAGTTATTCTGGTTTGTAAAATACAGTAAAGAACGAAAGACTCGTCATACAAAAGACTCACAAGGTTCTTAAAGTTCAGGGGAGGAGAACGGAACAGGTTCCTGCAGTAGACAGGATTCAACAGAATCAGTTCAGGCTGTTATCATTATTTTTGGACCTACCTTTCTCCTTGGCGATCTTGGCGTAGATCCCCACTGCTATGAGGACGGCGCTCACGACCTGCAGAGTCACAGAAACAGACAAAATAGACACTTTAACATTTAAAGTGACAGTTTCTGTCCTGGACATGATGAAACTGATCCATCTGAACATCAGAGTTTTGACAACAACACTGTGTTAAAACAAGACCAAACAGCACTGACAGGTTCACTGGGAATAAACTCATGTCATGTTTTTTACATTAAATGTATAAATGAAGAACTTCAGCAGGAATCAAACAAATAAATTCATATTATTCAAATGTTTTCAAATGGTCTGTTTCCTGTGAAATGTTGCGTTGTGTTGAAATCACTCGTGGCAAACCCTGATTGAGCAACAGGTTTCAGAGCATTCGCGGCTGAAAGTGAGCACACTGATGAATCTGTGAAGGAACATGAACAGTTTGGACAGAGAGACTCACCCAGAAGACGTAGCAGCAGATGAATAAAGTGTACTTGATGCCTCTGTATCCTCTCATCTCCCCTCAGCAGCTCTGTGGTTTGGTCAGACAGCGGTGAGAGGCTGGTGGAGGTTTGTTATCTGCTGACATGACTGCAGGTAAGACATGTGTCGGCCTGTTGGGATGCATTCCACTCCACAGAGGCTCATCCCCTCCTGTACTGCTGCTGTCATCCTGTCATCACAGGGAGGGAGGGAGGAGGTCTGGGCCCATCGCTGTCAGATCACATCACATCTGCTGCTTCAATAAGGAAACTGCTGTTAGCGTCTCCTACAGGCTGCAGGGCTCATTACACCCTGATGATTTATCTGCTCTGACAGTCTGACCAAGTGAAGTTTGTCCTGAGGAAAGATCATGGATCATTAACATGTAAAGGGTTCATCCTCTGGAGAGCAGCACATTTCATGGAGGTCTGCCTATTGGACAATGTTTCATTATTCCCTCTGGATAGGGGGGGCAAACAGACGACCATGACTACCCATTTTCACTATTTCTGGGCAGCACAGAAAAGCTGTTTTGCTTTTACCAGTGAGTGCTAACCAGTCGCAACGTCAGCTAGGAAGAAAAAAAGGTTTCTGTAAGACTGCAAAGAATGTTTCTTTAAACTGTTTAAAAGCTTAAATTCATGAGCTTAATGAAAAATGCATAAAAATGAATCTTTAAAATGATTACAGGAATCTATTGGCAGAAATATTTATAATAATGTTTTCATTAGTGTATATTCATTGTGTTTTTATTCGATCAGAATGAGCCGTCATATCTACAGTTTACAGCTCCTCCTCCATGTTGAACTGTCATGTTTCTACCCAGACAAACAGAAAAAACAAATACTGGGTCTAGAAAGTGTCTTTATGTCCCCATAATGCATCAGGACAGTCATGTCCTGATGCATTATGGGTGAGTCACCTCTGTCTTTCTGCTGAGCGTGGAGTCAGATCATCTGCTGGTTTTCAGCCTCGTTTTGTCTCAGTTTGGAGGAAAATGTTGAGATGTTGGTTGTAACTGAAAATCATCTCATTCATCTCGTCCTTCTCTGCTCTGTCTCTTCTTTTTGTGCCTCCTCTCCCTCCTCCCTCCTCCTCCCTCCTCCCTCCTCCTCCCTCCTCCCTCTTCATTAAAGCAGTTCCCGGCGGTTGGAGGATTACACTCTGTTGTGTTTCCTCTCCACACCGGTCACTTTTCCCTCTGCCTCCTCCTCTGTTATTTGAGGACCTGATTGAGGACCATGGGTCTGCTGGACATCCTCACCTCCATCAAAGACCGAGCTGAAAAGTTCCTGAATGAGAAAAACGTGGTGACAGATTTCCTGGGGAAGGTGGAGGAGAAAACAGGGATAAAGAAGAAGATCCTCGCGTTTGGTACGTGAGCTCTGTTCTTCTTCTTCTTCTTCACTCTGTTCGGCTCATGACAAACATGTTCTGGATGATTCTGCTGTCGATCTGTTTGTATATTCACTTGGTTTGTACCTACCTGTTGCATGTCAATGGAAAACTGTAGAGGATTCAGTTAATCCTCCTGTGAACATGAAGCCAAATGGCAGCTACTGCTGTCTGGAAACATGAACCTGTAAATGTTTTCTGGGTCAGTGTCTGTGCTGCAGTTGATTTTCTCTTCTTAAGCTCTTAAAGCTGCTCTAATCAGTATTTATATTAACAAAGGATCTAATGACTGCATGTAAGGTGAATGATATTGTCTCTGTCTGCAGCTGTATGGAGCTTTTTAGTCTCATTTAGCTCCTAGTTTTGGTTTTGCGGCTCATTTCCTGTCTGAGAAACAGCTGTAAAACTCCTCTGTCCTCCAGCTGCTGAGCAGCAAACAGCAGACAGACTCAGTCAGAGAGCAGCTGAAGGAGGTGGAGACCAAACACAGAGTGAAATGTATTGTATTGATAAGTGGAAGTTTTTTCCTTCAGGTGATATTCAGATACTTTCAGCAGGAACTTCCATGAGGATTCAGGCAGCAGTTGTTGATTATTCTCCAAAACAATCATCACATTCAGATGTGTTGTTACACACTCAGTTGGCAGTTTATTAGCTGCACCCAGTTAAAACTAAATCAGTCGATGTTCAGGACGAGGTTATAGAGTGTTTCTACTCTTCTGTCACATCAGTGAGGGTAGGCTAAACAACAGAAACACCTCTCTGTATAATGAATGAACTGCAGCTTAAAGTTAGAATCAATTCCTCTATAGTTTCAGTAAAACTGTAATAGTTTTACTGTATAAAGGAGGATTTACTGCTGGGTGTTCCTAATAAACTGACAGACCTGATCAGATCATTTCAACTGAAAATAAACTGGTTGTGAACCTGGAAAGTCAGTTTCTAACTGGAACCAAAAAACATCAGGTTTCCAGGTGTGAACTGTGACATCATCAGTGGGCGTGTCCTGTCCTCCAGGTTGGACAGAGAGGATGGAGATCTGTAGTAACAGCCAGGCGTTTTTTAAACCAACCAAACAACTAATGTCATCCTGCAAAGAATTGTGGGATGACATTAGCTCCCATCCTGAACATGTAGAGACCTGGACCAGCTCTGATCGTGGCTGACTCTTTATCTTAAGTTTATTCACTCAGTCTGTTTCACTTTGGCTTTTATCCAAACAACAGAGTTTCTGTTCGGTTTTATCAGACTCTGGTTTTGTAGTAATTCTCTGGTTGATTTACCAATCAGTAGTTTCACAAAACTAATATTAATTGATTATGGCTGATATTTTATGGCAGTCAGAGCTTGAATATATGAAAAATATGAAGATAAATAAACTAAGTATCGATGAAACCTCGCAGTCCTGCAGTAGAATCAGTTTGTTACAGCAGAGGAGTTTAACTGAGCAGGGAACAGCAGTCTATTCATACCACACTGATGCTCATACAGTGGATCAGTAACACACACACACACACTGAGGCAGGACATGATGTCAGTGTAGTGCCTGGTGCACAGTGTCCCTCAGCCTGTGCAGCGAAGTTAAAGCAGATTATCGTCAGAGAGCGACAGCAGAGCAGAGCGGCCTCCATGAGTGAACAGCAACATAAGCTGATCAGAGGTAGGACACGTTTTTTACTCAACTTCCTGTCTGGATCTGACAGGTGACATCTGAATATCTGCAGGAGAATCAGTCATTTATCACACAGTGTTTGTTTCTCAACCTTCTTCTTAAAGTCTGTCCACATCCATGTTTGATGGCACTGTTTTAATCATTCATCACACAGCTTGTCTAAATTTGTTTTTATCACCTTGGAAATATTTCAAAAAGAAGATTTTAAATTCTAGAGATGCAGAAACAGTACATGTTTTCATCTCAACCAAAAACGTCTGAATCGACCACAGACTGTTCAGATCTCGTCTTCTAACTGGAACTAAGAGGAACAACCACATCGCACCTGTTTCAGCCGCTTTACGCTGACTCCCTGTTGATTTTAAGATCTTGTTGATCGCCTCTAAGGCTCTTCATGGCTCCTGATTATATTTTAGTTCTTTAATGAACCTGGAGATCCTCAGGCAGAGATCTCCTGACTGTTCCAGAGACCAGGCTGAAAACTAAAGGCAACAGAGTCTTTAGGACCTGAGGCTCTGAGGAAATAATCCTATCTGAATCCTTGTCATCTTTTAAGTCTCGTCTTAAAACATAATTCTACTGGAAAACACCTGAGCTGTCTGTTTACTTCAGCTGTGCTTTATAACATGTTTTTAAATGTGTCTGTCATCCAGGTGCCGTCTCAGTGACTGGACTCTACCTGGTGTATGGATATGGTGCCTCCCTGCTCTGCAACCTGATCGGTTTCGTCTATCCAGCTTATTATTCGTGAGTGTTTCTTATTTTGACAGTGCTCTGCTTGTTGCAGTTCCCTCCTTCACAGAGACAACATTAAACCACTGACAGATGAAGTGAATAATATCTGGTTACAGTCCAATGTTCTGCAGGGAAACCCTGGCTCCTTCATTCATCTGGATCCCGATCTGATCCAGCATCTGATCCAGCATCTGTGGGATGATCTGGAGCAAACCAGATCCATGGAGCCCTGCACCCACAGGACCCACAGGAACCACTGCCAATGTCCAAGTGCCAGACACCACAGGACACGGCCAGAGGTCCTGCATCCATGCCCCTACTGGTCAGAGCTGTTTGGGCAACACAAGAGGGACCTATACATAATAAGGCAGGCTCCTCAGATACTGAATCAGATTGGGATCTGGGGAGTTACAGCAATGTTTAGGTGGGCGGTAAATGTCAAAGTAAAATCCAGATGAATGAAGGAGGAGTGTTTCCCTGCAGAACACTGGACTGTAACCAGATGTTATTCACTTCATCTGTCAGTGGTTTAATGTTGAGTTTGTTGAGATCTTGTCTAAAGTTAGATAGCAGGTCACACTGGTGTTTTCAGTAGATCAGCGTCTGTCATTAAACATTGTTCCCACCTATAAGTAGGTTTGGATGATTTCAACAGTTGAATCACTGTTAATTCTGAATGGAGGATGCACTGAAATCAGTCACAGTTGTCAAAAAATCCAACAACGACTCCTGATTGTTTCCTGCATCACTTCCTTTAACCTCTGCACGTTGAGATCCAAATTAAAAACAGAGAGAACAGACGCTAGGTGTTCAGATGTTATTATGCAGGTCACGGGTTAAATCCAGGTGTAAACAGGGTCTCTGGTCATTTCCACTTGTATCTGCAGAATCAAAGCCATCGAAAGTCCAAGCAAAGAAGACGACACAAAATGGCTGACGTACTGGGTGGTGTATGGCGTCTTCAGCTTGGGCGAGTTCTTCTCCGATATTTTCCTCTACTGGTTTCCATTTTACTACGCTTTTAAGGTGAGAAAACACAGAACCTGTGTCACAGCCTCACAGCATTGATATTCTCACTTCGATTTTATTTAAATGTTTGTTCTGTCCTGGATGTTGGAGGACAATAAAACTAAACAAATGTCCCTCTGTTGGTCTATCCTCTGTGGTTCCAGTGTCTCTTCCTGTTGTGGTGCATGGCCCCGATGTCATGGAACGGCTCCCAGGTCATCTACAACAAAGTGGTTCGGCCCGTCTTCCTCCGCCATGAGGCCACGGTGGACAACATGGTGAGCAATCTCAGTGGGAAGGCCATGAGCGCCGCCGAGAACCTCACCAGAGAAGGTACAGACCAGTGTAGTTAGTAACACACCAGTCCAGCATAAAACCTTGTTAAAAATCAGATTAAATATTCCTGTTCTTCTCTTCAGTCTTGTCCAACCTGGTGAAGAATAAAGCTCTGGTGACTCCGGTGTCGCCGGTTGCTCAGTCTGAAGCTAAAAGTTTACCAAGCTCATCAACGGCAGCATCATCATCTAAAACAGCTCCATCACAGCCGAGTGACGAACGGCCGGTACGTATCTGCCACGACTAACTAGTCCACCTTAAAGAACTCTGAGTCATTTAAACAAAGTCAGAAATCAACACTTCTACCTTTAGACATGTTTGGATTTCATACGACCACATCTGAAGACAGAAGTAAGAGAAAACTTTAGATGATAGTTTCACATCTGACCAGTCACATCACACCATCCATGACAGACAGATTATCTATTATGAAAACTATGACTTAAAATATTTATTGACCTTTCTCCACAATGAAACTGAGACGAAAACCCCAAAACCTTCGAAAAGAAAAACTGATGAGATGAGCTAAAGTTTCTATTTGTGTGTTTGTTTAAATCAATAATCTGGAAACAAACACAACAGTTTGGAGAGATTTTCTTTCTTGACGTTGAAAACAGCTGCTGTCAAAAACAGTCTCACCACAGTAGCTGTTCTGGAGCTTTCAATCACATCACACAGTCTTCCTCAGCAGGTGGATTGTTGTTTTGTCATCTGTGCTTTTCTCTTTGTGTAGAAATTAAACAATGACATGCATCATAATCTGAGATCAGAGGTGTTGCTGTCTGTATTCTTGATCTTTGTACAGAGCTAGGCTAACAGTTTCCCCCTGCTTCCAGTCACTATGCTAAACTACGCTAATTACACCCTGACTCCAGCTCAGTATAATAAGCACACCAATGCATTACTCTAACAGCTGATTCCTCCTCTCCTCATAGAGATAGATCACATAGATGTTGAGTACCTTCCTGAGTGTTGAGGTCTGTTCTCGGCTCCAGTTTCTGGATGTGATTTGCTGTTTCTGGGTTTAGGCCTTTTAGACTTGCTGTATCTTCATTTTGTCAGATATTCTCAGTGTGGTCTTGCTTGGCAGGGCTGTGGGATGGTTGTTTTGTCCGTCTGTCCGTCCAGGTTTCTTCATCACATTCCTGCTCTCCAGAGGATGAACTTTAAGACAGTATTATACTTTGTACCTGTCTATGTATGGTCTGCTCACCTACAGTGCCTTCATCCTGGAGTTGGACTAGAAAGAGTAAAAATAAGGACAACTACATTTCTGTATGTGTGTTGGCAAAGGATTATAGCTGAGGTTTTAGAGTTTAATGACTGTACAACCTTCTTTCTCCACCCTTAGGACAAACTTTAAAGTCACAGCAGAAAGTGGCCCAGAAATGTTTAAAGCAGCTGCTGGAAACCTGTGAGAACCTATCAACTAACATGATGCATGTTACAGCAGCTGGTAGCAGTGATGATGCTAAATGAGGATATACACAACATTAGCTCCACAGGTAGAGAGAAGTGAGCAACGTTAACATGAGAAGCTAATGTTGTCCTGCTGTGAAAGGTTCTGAGCGTAGACTCTGATTTTGTGTGATACGTTCGTTGGTTTATATAATGTAAAGTAGTTAGCACATGAGGACCAAACGTGCTAACCCAGCTGTCTTGTCACCTGTTCCAGCCTTTCCTGGGTTAACCAGTACTTGGTAAGTCCACTGGTTTGGTGTCAGTAGTGTGTTTTACAGACAGTGAATGTGGTGTGAAGAGAAGTAGCCTGAACCCCAATGACCCTCGTACAAAACATCAGCCCTGTCATGGTTTAAAGCTAAAACTGCTTTCTTCTTCGGTGGTGGTGCTGGACTGCAGATTTGGCTGCAGCAGCAGATGGAGCTGGAGATCTAACAGCCCCTCCCATCCCTCCTCCCCCATCCTCACCTGCTGCTCTTAATAGCTTCAGCGCTCCCTGACTGATCTGCTTATTGGTTTTTAAAACATTACAAAGAATAATAGAAAAGGAATTACAGTTTTCTGTTCATCTAAAGTCTAAACTGTGTAGAAGTTTCTCTAAATTCTTTATAAGAGAGGGAGAAGTAAAGTGGTAAAGTTTTCTTATGTGACGTTTTACTTGTTTTTATTTTTTGCCTGTTTGTGTCACATGTCTGCCCATCAGGATGAAGTCAGTGTAGACTGATGGTAAGTCACAGAGAGACTGTCCTCCAGTAAAAACAACCACATACGTTGTTGGTGCCACAGCTTATACAGAGCTGTAGCTCCGGTTCGTTGTCCTCGGGTACGCTCTTATGGGACGTATCTGAGGGCAGGAACAAGCGGCCGTTCAGGTCGGAGGACTTGTTGGATTATTTCATGTTGAAACGAACTGAGTAAAGTTTTGTGATCTTGTCTTGGGTATTTTAAGATCTTAAAACAGTTACTTCCTCGTGCTGACAGAATAATGTCTTTGTAATCCTGTGGAATAAAGTTTGTTAAGTCAAAATCACTGGAAAACAACCGACCTGCTGTCACACAGTCTGACAGAGTTCACATAGACTCTCTTATCTGAATGAAAACAGAAGACATTTACTGTCTATTACGGTTATTACTTTTAGATTTAATGGTTAAATCATAAATCCATAAAACAGTTTGTGACTTGAGCAGCTTGTTTCTTGGTTTTCAGTCCAGGTAGCAGCAGCAGAGGAAGAGGAGGAGACTCGGTGAGGAATCATCTTCCATCCTGATGGATCCCAACAGGAAAAATCCTCCTGTCAAAGAGACTGAATTCTTTTTTATATGAGATACGTTATATTTCTACAGCAGTCTAACAGGAAGTCACAGAGTCACAGAGTAGAAACCTCTGACCCTGCACCACACTGATGTTTCTTATTGTTGTTTTCAGTTTGTTTATATTTATGGATGTTTTTGCTTGTTTAGATGAGAAGCACCTGGAACCAGCTGTTAGTGTTGATCAGGTTCTCCACCAGGGGGCGACGTTTCCATCAGAGCAGAACATGATAATGACAGAAACAGCTGCTGAGGTTTAAACAGCTGAGTCACAGCTGCACTTTATTTATTTATTTGTTTTTATTTTGTGTGTGTGTGTGTGTGTGTTTTAGGACCACTTCCACTTGTATTTTGGTCCGAGTATAAAAACTGCAGCAGTTATTATTTTTCCTGCCCCTTGTTCTGGTCCTGGTCCTGAACCCTGACCTAGTCTTGGTCTCAGTTCTGGTCCTCGTTTTAATCTAAAGGTCCTGATTCTGAATTTGGTCACAGTCCTGGTTCTAGTGCTGGTCTTGGGTCAAACCCCATTTCTGGTACTGCCCCTGGTTCTGGTTCTGGTTCTGGTTCTCTGTGTTTCTCATCACTATGTTGTTGTTATTTATCTATTTATTTATTATTTGTTTATAAATGACATTATGACCTTTACATGATGATAAGAAATAAAAAGTTCTGATCTGAATGAAATAAAATGATTCTCTGTGAAGCAGCAAGTTTTAATACAATTTATTAAATAAATATAAAAATGTATAAAAGCCTCATTAAGTTCAGTTCAAGAGGAAACAGGAAGTGTTTTCTGAGGAGATTAGCTTCACCGTTTCCAGTCTGATCTCAAGCAAATGATGTTTTAAATAAAGTTAGTTTAAAAAAAACAACAACTGTCAGTGCAGCCGGAAACGACTTCAGAATAAAAGACTGAAAACATGAAACTTATACTATCACACGTTTAGTCAAACATTCATCTTCAGAATCAGGCTGGAAAGTAACTAAGTACTTAGTAACTTCGTATTGACCCAATTATTGTATTTAAGTACAATTCTGAGGTACTTGTACTTTACTTTAGTATTTCCATCTTACGATACCTCTACTCCATTACTTTAAAGTCAGAATAATACTGTACTTTTTACGGATTTAGTTACCGGTTACTTTTCAGATTGAGATTTTGCGTTAAAAATGCGGTAAACTCATAAATGGAACACAGTGTTAAAAAGAAGATGGAGAATTTACAGTTCAATACACTATAAATCACATTAGAAATCTATGAGATATTAAATTACAATTAAACAGCAAGTAGAGCAAGTAAGTGAGTGAAATAATACACAATGATAAAAATTAAAAATGAAAAACCCTGTGTCTTTGTACTTTAATGTTTTTCTTCTGACTGTAAATCTTCAGTTCGTTTTAGCTTTAATCCTCGGTTAGGATTTTATTTTGAAATCTGTGACCGGAAGTACTTTTTTTCCTTTTGTAGCCGCTGTAGCCCTGAAGCTCCACCAGTGAACCACACTAACGAACCTGCACACGATCTATTAAACATGGGGCCGACAGGTGAGTCATCTCCTCTCGTTTTTAAGGTAACGGACACACGTTAGAGTGAAATTATTTCTGCGAGCGGCGGCTTTTCTCTCTCCGTTTGTCTCTGTGTTCATTTATAGATAATTAGCGTCTTAGTGCTAACGTTAGCTAGCTGCTGTGCTGCAGGCTACAGTCACCTGAGCCAGGTAATTCAAATTCACCTGAGGGGTAACGTGTCTGTCGGTTTAGTGGGTAACAGCCGGGAGAAAGCCGGTGTGTGGGTTAAACCTGCGGCTCGTTTTTCCGCAGTTTTGACTTTATTCTCTGCTGTTTATGTAGCATGTTAGCTCGCTGTGCTTACTCACTGAGCTAGCTAACTAACTTACCAACCGACTAACGACCCTGCTAACTAACTAGCTGACTAATTAAATAACTAACTGACTGACTGGAGGCTGTAATTTCATCCACAGACACAGCTTGGGTGACAGATGTGTCTCCCGGAGCCTCCTGTCATAACTGCATGAGAAAAAAAATGCGCCGAACTCCGTTTAAAAATCTGTCAATTTAAAGAAAACACATCGTCGTTGAACCTTTTTAAAACGCTTAAAACAAAACTGAATATTTTATCTAATTCGCCATAATCTGTTAATGAAATCGGCTGAAACATCTGATCCCCAAACAGCCCTCCTTCACTCTGTCACTGTTTTTGGTGAGAAAGCAAACTGGCATCATCTCTTTCAACAAGACTGAAAACCTTTTCCAAACGGTCCTGATCTGCTGATGAGTCCGGCACTCGGCTGATTCTCCAGAAAACACGGGTTTAGATAAAGTTAGATAAAAGTTCTGTCTGGTGTTGTCACGTGTTGTTTCAGGGTTTGTGTTTAGTCCAGTGAGTCACTTTTAAATTTAGCAGATATTTGAACGAAGTTTGTAAGATGAGAGCTTCTCACAGAGCCAGGAACTCCAGCTTTAAACAGTAAACAGTTTGATGTTTTCACTTGTTATGTCCAAATATTTGAGAATTTGATGTTTTTCTTCTCACATATGAGAATAAACTGAATACATTTGGGTTTTAGACAAGACGAGTCGGAGATGTAGGAGATGATAACAGGAATTTTCACAGTTTTCTGACATTGTATGAAGAAGAAGCAGATGGTTTTCATTCATGTGACATAGAAAAGTTGAGCTCTGACTGTTGGTAAGGACAGAGCAGGACTTTTACCTGTAACAGAGTGATTTACAGAGACCTGTCCTGTCTCATAACATCTTGTTTTATCTTGACAGAGAGATCTACAGTAAAAACATTTGAACATACACTAAGGTGTTAATTAAAGTGGAGTATCTCATGATGTCCTGTGACGTCCTCACCTGTCCTGTCGTCCTTGTCGTCCATCAGGTGAGGTGGTGTTTGGCAGCCCGGTTCCGGTCTGCTCTGAGAACCGACTGCGTTGGGACCTGAGCCCTGAGCAGATCCAGCAGCTTTCCGACGAGCTCATCGCCAACACCAAGATGGTTTATGACCGCGTCGGAGCGCTCGACCTCGACGGCGTCACCTTCGAGAACACGCTGAAGGCCCTCGCCGACGTGGAGGTCGAGTACACCGGTGAGTGTCTGATCACTTTCACTCCTGGAGAATTAAAAACATGCGACAACATGTTATTCACTGTCTGTCTGTCAAAGAGAAAAGTCTTGTGTTTTTATGAAACATCAGTGTGAGAGCATGACTCAGAGAACATGATGCTGAGTCTGTATGTTCCACGTACGTGACGCCACAAATCAAAATATATTTAATTTATTTTCACTTTAGAGAAAAAAAAGCAGCAAAGTTTCACAAATGAGAAACTGGAACCAGAGAGTTATAGATTTATTATAATCTGAATAAATCAGATTATTTTTCTGCTGATCAATCTGTTGTTTCAGGTAGAAATGACTTTAAAGACCCTTCACTCCTCCTCAGCTATTTCCACTTCTTCTGGTTCAGGATTAGTCCTCTGGTCCGGTTTAGGCTGGTTGGACCTGTGCTGGTCCTTACAGGAGGTCTCTGAGGTCTGGTAGAAAAAACTACAGGTGTAGGTCTGTTCAGTCACTGTGAGTGAAATCAGCTGGACGTGTGCAGACCTGACTGGAGATAAGCTGATAGATAAAGCAGTCAGATAAACTGTAATAACATCACTGCTCCGTTGTTGTTCTTTCATTTACATTAGGTGATAGACAGAAAATTAGTTTGATGATTGATCAATTTTCAATCAAAAATACTAAAGATTCAGGTGTTTCAGCTCCTCAGACGTGAGGATCTGTTGGTTCAGTTAGTGTTTTAAAGCTGAAGTCCTCCTCTATCATCAGAGGATGATAATATTTTATTAAATATTACTTCAGGCTTATTAATCTGCAGGGAGATGATCAATGGAACGACATCGTAAAACAAAGACCATCATCTCCTGATCTAATCTAGACCAGGTTCACTAATCCAGACCTCTGACCAGAGCTGCAGAGCTGGGATGATTTTAACTGATCATTCAACAGAAAATCAGTTCATCGTTTGTTATTTTAAAGGTAGAAATATAAAACCTTACCTCTCGGTACCTGCGGTTCGTTTCTGATGATTAATAATCAGCAGATCAATCAATCATGACAGTAACTGTCAGATTTATGACCTGTTTATGCAACTGTATCTGCGATTTGTTGACGTCATTTGTGAGACATTCAAGTTGCAGGTTGTACACTAATCAGGAGGGTCAGGGGTTCGATCCCTGGCTCCTCGTCGTGCCCTTGAGCAAGATACTGAACCTCAAAATGCCCCTGATGGAGTCTCAGTGATCAATATGTGTAGAAAACCTTTATATGAATACAGCGAATTTACCTTTAACATGTCGTTGATCTGCAACTCCTCAACTCTGAAAACAACTGAATTTAGTTTTCTCCAAATAATAATCAGTCAATATTAAAGAGGTATTAAATATTAAATCTGGTCTCCTGTGGACGGAGACTGACGGTGGATTGTGCTGCAGGAGGCTGTTCAGTCCTGCTTTATAAATAAAGTTATTCTTGGTCATATCATCCCATCTGACTCTGCAGTATTAAGGTGAAAAAATGAGATATTTTGATCCTCAGTAGTTTTAACCCTGAAGTTATCTGGTTAACTCACTAATCCTGCTTCCTGAGCTGAACCCAGGACACTGGTTTGGAAACTGTTCTTTGGCGGTGCGTTCAAGGACACTCTGATATCTGAGATTTGTTAAATCACCCACACATGCACCAACAAGGAGAAGTTTCAAACTAAAATACAAAAACTAGCAGTAAATCAAACTCGTTTTAGTTTTCAGAGACTAAAACTGACAGAAATCAAGTGGCTGAAATGTGCCTAAGCTTCTTATAGCAACTGGAACAATGTGAGCGGCTTCTTTTAAAGCGAGCCTCCAGATATTTCTGTACAGCGGACGGACGCTGAACCTGAATGTAAAGAGGTCAAACAGCGTGAACCTGACAGCAACAGGCAGGTCGGACGTCCATTGTGAGCTGTGCAGCGAAGCTCTGAGTCAGCACAGTCAGTATGTGAAGGTAAAGACTCATCAGCAGTTTGCAGAGAAAGCAGCTGAACCAGCTGCTGCAGCTACAATAGACTCAGAGGCTTTGTTTGGAGGCAGCTGAAAACCTGAAAACACCTCCGACACAGAAACACTTTCTACTGCAGCTCCGAGTCCATCACCACATCACAGAGAGTCATCAGGGTCAGAGAGAGAGGCTGGAGGAAGGAAAACCAGTCAGTGCTGCTTATCTCACTGTGGAAAATGAAAATGTAGAGACGGAATGGTAAACAACAAACAAAACTGACACTGAAACAATGATAAGAAAACCAGTTATTCAGATCAATGAAGCTGATAGCTGCATGTTTGTCCTGGGAATGTGCACAGCTAAAGCAGAGACTACTGATGTTACGCTGAGTTAAAACTGCTGTTTACAGTTTGTAATGGCCGGAAAGTTATGCATTATAAAATGAATAGATACCAAGTTTATCTCACTTTTCACACTCACTGTTCCTGCAACAAATAAACAAAACCTGGAGTGAAGAGTTTATCATGTGATAAAAAATAATCACTTAGAAAAATCAACTAACAACAAAAGACACAAACAACAAACCCATGAAATGATTCTTTAATCAGTGGTTTGGCAAGAATTTCATTGATACTAATTTGATCATGTTCTGAAATAAGTTTTTTAATTAAAATAAAAAATTACAGGTTACAGCTTCAGTAGAGATTTTTAAAATCATAATATTAGATTGTTTTTGGCTGTTGTTGCAGAAGAAGAAATGAGCAGAGCCTCATAAATAAATAAAGAATTTCAAGAAGTGATGTTGCTGTGGCGTCTTCTCTAACTGACTCCACCCCCTCTCTTGTTTAACCCCGCCCCCGTTTTTCAGTCCAGAGGAACATGTTGGACTTCCCGCAGCACGTGTCTCCGTGTAAGGAGGTCCGAGCGGCGAGCACCGAGGCCGACAAACGTCTGTCGGAGTTCGACGTGGAGATGAGCATGAGGGAGGACGTCTACCAGAGGATCGTCGCTCTGGAGGTGAGCTGACGGACGCAGAGCTGACCAATCAGCAGACAGATCAATAGGTAGATGAACGGAGAGGCGATTGGTTGATCGGTCTGTCGGCCATCTTGGCTCCTTCTCAGCTTCCACCTCTCGTGTTTCACCTGTTAACCTGATGTTTGGTTCCTGGTCTCAGGAGGTGGAAACCAGCGTCTTATGTCCTGTAAATGTAGGACTTGTAGCTGCTCTGATGACATTTGAACCTGTTTCTAAGTGTTTCTCATTCTCACTGGGTGTTTGTGTTTCCTGTGCAGAAGAAGGTCGATGCTGAGAGCCTCACTGCAGAGTCCAAGCGTTACATGGAACGACTGATCAAACTGGGGAAGAGGAACGGCCTCCACCTGCCCAAAGAGACGCAAGAGGTGACTGGAAAAAGTTTAAAGCTCGGCAGCAGCAGCTCCAGTGTTTGATCTCATTGGTTAATGTTGATTATCTTCAGTTTCTACAGTAGATGTTAACGTTGGCATCTCCTCCTTCTCTGTAACAGGAAATCAAAACCATCAAGAAGAAGCTGAGCAACCTGTGCATCGACTTCAACAAGAACCTGAACGAGGACACCACCAGTCTGTCCTTCACCAGAGACGAGCTGGGTGAGTCTACCACTCCGTACTGGACCTTTCAGTCACTCAGACCTGGTCTTCTCCCTCTTCCTGTTTTGGTATTAAGACCTGTTGGTTTTCAGGCGGCCTCCCCGAGGACTTCCTGAGCTCTCTGGAGAAAGACGGAGAGAAGCTGAAGGTCACTCTGAAGTATCCTCATTACTTCCCCACCATGAAGAAATGCTTCGTCCCAGAAACCCGCAGGAAGCTGGAGGAGGCCTTCAACTCCCGCTGCAAAGAGGTAAGACGGCGTTAGCTGCCGTTTCTTGTCTTACAAACAGCAACATGAAGATGTTCCTCAGTTTTATTAACAACCAGTTTCTTTAGAAAATAATCTGTAGCTCAGAAGCTAAAGGAAGCTGTTCTTTATGTTCACAACCATGTAAGAGATCAGTCTGGTTCATTAAAACTTGGATCTTGAGGTGGTGTTTTTATCACGTCAGTCAGTAATAATGACGCTGTAGTCAACATGGAGCCGTCGGGTCAGACCAGCAGGAAACTGTAGTTCTCCTCTAAAGGTCTGAGCTGTTTGTTCTCAGGAGAACTCGTCCATCCTAAAGGAGCTGGTGGAGCTTCGGGCTCAGAAGAGTTCTCTGCTCGGCTTCACCACGCACGCCGACTTCGTCCTGGAGATGAACATGGCCAAGTCTGGAAAGAAAGTGGCTGGCTTCCTGGGTGAGTCCTGCTGAACAGACGGACTGATAGACAGAGATAAACTGATGAGCTCAGTAAACTGGTTCAGACAGTGAAGTAACCAGACTCCACAGTGACGTCCTCTGTGTTTAGACAGCTTCGGTTTTCTTACCTGTGCTTTCTGACACCTGATACGACTTGAAACAAACCACAGCTGAAACAAAAACCTGCTCATGTCAGAAATAATCAAACTTGGCTTCATGTTTTCTGGTAGTTTAATCTGCTGCTGCGTGAATGGTTTGAAAAACATTTAGAGTTTGATTTTCACTGCGAGGAGGAGTCGACCTTCTTTTCCTGATTCCTCTCGCTCTCTGTCGTCCTTCAGAGGAGCTGGCTCGTAAGCTGAAGCCTCTGGGCGACGAGGAGCGAGCGGTCATCCTCAAACTGAAGGAGAAGGAGTGTCAGAAACGAAACCTGCCGTTCAACGGAGAGCTGCACGCCTGGGACACCCGCTACTTCATGACCCAGGTAAGAGCTGCTCACCTGAGAAACCACAGCCAGACTCCTCCAGCTGCTTCACTCTGATTTTTATCTCATTAGGACCATTGCACCTGAATATTTATATGTTTAAACATAAACATATTTTAGGGGTCTTGTGCACGTGTAAAATGAGTCGATAGCGCCCCCCGGAATTTTTCAAAAACCCCCTGTCATTGGGCTTGGTTTGTCAAAGTCTCTTGACCTGGCCTAATACCTACAGGACATTGGCCATTTTTATTTTAATACACAAATTTAGCTCATTTTTCATCATTTACAGACGTCGTATTAGAACAAACACCTCCTGCAGATTTTATCATAATGACCTCAAACTCCGTCAGTATCATCTAAAGACCTTTGTGATTAAAAGTTATTAAAAGCTTCAGTAAGAACAGGAAGTTGCTGTAACTCAAAAATACTTTGTCCAATCTGCCCCAAACTTAACATGTTTGATGATTCACACATTAACTTCATAATAACGCTTCATAATTTAATTAATCCCTCCTACCAGGTTGTACCAAACAACCAGCCGTGGCCCGTTCAACGCTGCCTCCAGCTTTATTTTTCATTTATTTATGGATCTATAAGACACAGAGAATCTTTAAAGGCAGAAACACTTCAGTTCAAACTTAACAAACACAGCTGCTGTTTTCCTGAGCTGTACAGGCAGGAGTCCACCAACCTGAATTTCCTTTTTTCCTCCTCCTCCTCCTCCTCCTCCTCCTTCTCCTCCTCCTCCTCCTTCAGGTGGAGGAGACTCAGTATGCGGTGGACCAGAACCTGCTGAAGGAGTACTTCCCCATGGAGGTGGTGACTCAGGGTCTGCTGGACATCTACCAGGAGCTACTCGGTCTGTCCTTTGAGCAGGTGGACGGAGCGGCCGTCTGGCATCCTGATGTCACTCTGTACTGTGTGAAGGACCGCAGCACTGGACAGGTGGTCGGCCAGTTCTACCTGGACCTCTACCCCAGGTGAGATGACACGTGGCTTTGGCTAATGTGACGTACTGAGCCGTACAGTACAGTCAGCTCAGTCCTCAGGTGTCCTCACTGTCTTCATGTCGTACCTGTCCTGTGCAGGGAGGGGAAGTACGGTCACGCCGCCTGTTTCGGCCTCCAGCCCGGCTGCCTGCTGCCCGACGGCACGCGGCAGATGTCGGTGGCGGCCATGGTGGCCAACTTCAGCAAGCCGACGGCCGACGCTCCGTCTCTCCTGCAGCACGACGAGGTGGAGACGTACTTCCACGAGTTCGGCCACGTCATGCACCAACTCTGTGCCGAGGTCAGTGGATAAACCAGAGGATTTGACACTAAAGAAAAAAACTGCTTTGTGTTGGAATGAATAGGCCGCCATGTTAGTACGACTCAGATGAATCTGTGTTTGCAGGCGGACTACGCCATGTTCAGTGGGACTCATGTGGAGCGGGACTTTGTGGAGGCTCCGTCTCAGATGTTGGAGAACTGGGTTTGGGAGAAGGAGCCTCTGCAGAGGATGTCCAGACACTACAAGACCGGAAACGCCATCCCCGACGAGCTGCTCGACAAACTCATCAAGTCCCGGCTCGCCAACACCGGTACGCACCACACAGGAAACACTGGTTTGGATAAAGCCGTCTGTTGACAGAACAGTAATTACTGTGCAGTAATATTGTGTCTGATAAAAGGAGGACTTATCTGAGGACATGTGGTCTGGTTTCCTCCTGCAGGTCTGTTCAACCTGAGGCAGATCGTTCTGGCTAAAGTGGATCAGGCTCTTCACACCAGGGACGGACTCGACCCTGCGGAGGAATACGGACGACTCTGTCTGGACGTCCTGGGAATCCCTGCTTCACCAGGTCACTTACTTTACTACAGTTTGCCAAACACCAGAGTTCAGAGGTTACAGAGGGGCATCATGAATTTCACAGGGATTATTGTTCCAGGTTAAAAGTTTCTCTGAGGATCAGGACGTGGAGAGCAGCTGTTTGTTCAGCTCGTTTCTCTGATTACTGAAGATCTGAAATCCTTCATCTGGTTTAAGAGCAGAGTTAGAATGTTAGAAAAAGAGACGGAGACGTGAAACAGAGAAAGAAGTCGACTGCAAATGTTTTAATGTTTTATTAATAAGCTGTCACATCACAGTCACTTTTTATATTCATTTTTTATAAACGTAGAAGTGGTGAAGTTCAGTCAAAGAGCTGGTGAGGTCAAGATTCTCAGGAAAATGGGTTTGGAATTTTTAATCTCCAAAGTTTATTTCCAGGAGCTGTGAATGAGGATTTCTCAGTTAAACCTCTGCAGAATATTTTACCTTAGATTGGCACATTTTGGATTTGGTCACATGTAATTTAACAGACACTCTCCTCAGCTCTCTGTCAGTCTGGGGAAGTCTGGAATATACGACCATGAACCAGATTACCCCACCATCTGATTTGTAGAGGTTAAAGCACTTCTGTTGTGTTACTGTGAGGAAATCATGCTGCTCATCTCAGCACACAGAGAAAGGACTCCACCCAGTGGCACAGTCCAGAACTACAACCAGACCTTGACAAGTCACAAATGAGAGCAGCATGATATGAGCACAGAAACGTGCTGCTCAGAAAGTGATGATACATCAAATAAAATGAGAAAATGTGGACTATAAATCCTCCTGATGAAACTGTTTCAGTTGATTTTCACTGAGCTGCAGTTCAGACAGATTTATTGGACTTCAGTCTGAGTGGAACTGGTAGAAAAATAACTGCTTCCCCCTCCAGTCTCTCTGACCTTTGACCTCTCCTTTGTGTCCTGCAGGCACCAACATGCCGGCGACCTTCGGACACCTGGCGGGCGGTTACGATGCTCAGTACTACGGTTACCTGTGGAGCGAGGTGTTCTCCATGGACATGTTC
Organism: Lates calcarifer; assembly: GCF_001640805.2. Lineage (NCBI taxonomy): Eukaryota > Metazoa > Chordata > Actinopteri > Centropomidae > Lates > Lates calcarifer. The sequence goes on along the minus strand of NC_066849.1, from coordinate 27,449,173 downwards.
TTCGCTCGCTTCAAACAAGAAGGAATCATGAACCCCAAGGTCAGATCAGAGGAGAGGTTCAGCTGCTGCAGCAGAAACATAAGAAAAAAAACAGAAGAAATAAATACACAAACAAAATAATTAATATAATAAAATAAGTCAGTGCTACAGTAGCACCTAAAAAACCTAGAAGGTTTCAACACAGTGCTAAAACTGACCGGCCTGGTGAAACGTCATCGTGGCTCCAGGCTGCTGGTGTTTCCGATGGTCATGTGTCGATGTAGAACTGCTGTGAAACAACGAGCGATGGCGTCGGGGGAAAAGTTCAACAGCCAACAGGGCTGGTCCTGCTGTGGTCGAGCCAAAAAAGACTAATGATGTAAATAAATTAAAAAAAAACCCACAAAGACACAAAACACAAAGTGCAAAGTGTGATATTATCAGGCACAGGAAGTCCTTTATTTTCTATCCAATATGTAAAGTACGAATGTTTATTAGGTCTTGAAGGACCTCAGCCTGCAGTACAAAACCTGCTGCTCTCTAACAGAAGAAGTAATGAGAGCACAGATATTATTATTATTATTATTCAGACCAGAGCCAAACAATTTATTGAATTATAACCAAACTAAAGCGACTGAACCCACTAAAACACCTGGAAGGAAGCTCGTGGTGAGGAAAATGGCCGCCACCTCAGAGGAGACAGGTCGACAACTCACTACGTTAATAGACAGAAAAGCTGCTGCAGGCTTCTGTCAGTCTCTGTAACATCACAGATGGACAGACAGAGACAACAAATACCTGAAAGTCAGAACTAATTATCAGTTATCTGCTGATGGTTGGTCTGCTGGTCTGCAAATACATTTTCCCACAATTGTTCAGCTCTAATTCAGGTAAATATTTTGGCCACATGTCGACCACATGTTGGCGTTTCTCCAGGTGGAGTCCTTGGTCTGAGTCTGGCTCCTGTCAGATGCTACCTCCACCTGTGGGTAGGTTCTGGCTGGTATCAGCCGGTGTCAGCTGACGATGATCAACAAAGAGTTTAATTTTAAAACCCTTTCACAAAACTGCTAACTAAAGAACGGAGAGAACACCTGAGCTGTTCAGTTCAGGTTAGGTGTCAGCTGACTGACTCACTGTCTCCTGATTGGTCCTTCAGGTGGGTCTGGACTACAGGAAGTTCATCTTGCGGCCTGGCGGCTCTGAGGACGCCTCCGAGATGCTGAGGAAGTTCCTCGGGCGGGAACCCAAACAGGAAGCGTTCCTGCTGAGCAAAGGACTGACGGTGGAGCTGGACGCCGGCACACCGTGTCCCTGCTGACCAATCACAGCAGCCGGCTCCGCCCCCTCCCCTCCACCCCCTCCAGCACTGGCCCACACAACGGACTGAGGAGGTTTTCTAGAAAAAAAAAAAACGGTTTAAATGTTACCCAACATGGAAAAACGACCCGTAAATAAAATGATTTGAGGTGATTTCTGTGTGTGTGAATACCTGACGCTACACAACAACACCAACAACAGAGGCTGAACACCTGGTTCCTGCTTTACTTTCCCATTTAATGTGGTGAGAGTTAAGGAAGATCAAACACGAGACTCATAGACTTAGAGATTGAATGTCCACAAACAGTTTCTTTAACGACAAAACATGAAAAGACAAAATGAATTCACTGAATAATTGAATCGAAAAGGTTTTAAATTTGTCGAGCTGCCTCTTTTAAAGTCACTATGATCGTCTCTTAATGAAAACTAGTTAATCAGATTATCTGGAATCATATTTTCAACTGTTTAACTGCCAGTTCAGATCAGAATGTGTTTGTGGACGGACCTTTCATATAACCTGTATTCATTTATTTTGAGGGGTTTGTAATTAGTGTTTTAGGTGAGTGGCAAAAAATCTAAATAACTAGCTCCTGCTGAAGTATGAAGAACTGAGCTGTTCAAAAAGAAGCTTTCTGGTTAGAAAGTTAAATAAGTTAAAAATAATCTGATATGAAGCAGTAGTTGCAGAAAAACTGAAGGACCCAGTATACAGCCCTGTGGCACTCCATGATTCTCAACTGTGTCCGTTCAGTTTGTCGTGTTTACCAGTCTCTTCCCACAAATTTCCACCATATTAATTTCTAGAAGCTTCTATGATCAAACTCTGAATGTATTAATGGAAAAACCTCCAACTTCTCTCAACAGATACAAAGTTTTTACTCAGTCTCTAACTTCACTTCTGAGGGGAGCCTGAGTGAGTTATTGTAATGAGCTGTTTGGTTTCATACAGACGTCACCGTCTGATAAGAGTCTGAAGGGTTGGTTACTGTCAGCAGGTAGACAGGTGGAGGTGTTTACCAGGTGGAGTTAATGATGTAACGTCCTCAGAGATCTGCACGTCAACAACTCTGCTTTAAAGAAAAAAACAGCCTGAAGGTAAAAGTGCAGAACAAACAGATTCACAGGTTTAACACTATCACCTGCTGCTGTTCAGAGTTTCTCTTCATTAAAGGACCAGAACTGTGTTTCTGTATGTTTGAGTCCTTAAGCTACAAAACAGTTTTTTCATTTGTTTCACTTCATTTATGTCAAAACCTCTTTAGGAAAGTCTCTTTCTGCTCTTTCTTTTAGAAGGGAGCAAAAA